>NC_047520.1:3790533-3868033 GCF_902827115.2 Pseudochaenichthys georgianus
CTTCAGTGGTTTAAGAAAAGGATATCTGGGCTGGTGACATTGGACGAGCCTCACTTAGCATTCGTCCGATGTCGTGTTCTCCTGATTACAGAAACACGGCCATGTTGGAAAGGTCGAGGGGTTCGTTGTCTGCGTCGGTTTCCATTAGTTCAGGCGGAGACGCACCTGGAAGAGTCTCTGTGTCCTGTCCAGTAACTCATGAATAAACAGCTGCTGCACATGGTTGAGGAACAGTTACAGCTTAATAATGAAGATCTTTAAAGGTCCCCTATTATCCTGTTTCTCATCAATATATTATAGCTCTCAGATATATACAGAACATGTCTCTGATTGGCTGAAACACCAAACAGATCATTGCAGCATTACCCATAATCCCCTCTGTTTCAGCCCTGTTTCAAAAGTGCTGATTCTCTGTCTGTTACTTTAGATCAGGGATGGGCAACTTTGATGGTGGTGGGGGCCACATAATTGATGTACTGGCCACCAGGGGGCCGCAGCTTCACTTGGAACACACACACACAAAAATTCCATGTGTTGTACGTAATTATTAACAAATATACTAAGTCTGACATCTTCATTGACATTTTACAATCAAAGGGAACATCCCCAAAAAATGGGAACATCCTCTAATAAGCTCACTAAACAAATATCGGTTCACAGAAATGTTATTTCATTTTTACAAGTGGCATGTTTGTATTGAACAGGTTATTAAACAGTGGAATACAACTATTTTAAACTATTGGAAAGCACGGAAATTGTGTGTGTATTGAGATTAACCATTAAGATGACATACACATGAAGTCATGAACACTAACCCAGACATTAGTTGTCTAACTTGAACCTAGAACACTTGTAGCCAGTCTCTGCATTCCCCTTATTCCACAATAAGGGGAATGTCAACACGCCCGCACTTTGCTGTTCCTCAGCGCCACTCCCCCTCCCTCCCGCTGAAATTATGAATGAAAAGCGTAGTAATCATAGATAACACGGCAGGGTCCGTGACAGTTTGTTTTCATCTGATTTCAAATAAACAAAGTCTTTTTAAGAATATTAAACTTTTTTCGCCAAATTCAGAAGATAAATACAAATGTTAAGCTTGTAAAGGCATAATTACAAGAGGCAATTTAACGTCACAGCAGGCATAACAACAGCCGGTGTTTCTTGTGAGGGTTTCCCCGGGAAACAAACACAATACACACAAATGCGTCACAGATTATTTTGCGGTATTTGAAATCATGTACGCAGCTCGCGACGTAACTAGGAGTCTAGTGGACGGTATCAGTACTACATGTAAAACATTTTTAAAAAAAAAAATTAATTTTTTTTTTTTTTTTTTTTTAATTAATTACGTTGTTTATAAATTAATCTGAGGGCCGCAAAAAGAGGAGGTGGGGGCCGCATGCGGCCCGCGGGCCGCTATTTGCCCATCCCTGCTTTAGATGAAAATAAGGAGCCCCTCCCCAGATATTTGGTTAAAAAGAACACAATAGGCGCGTTCACACCGGAGTAATTTTCCAGTTTAGTTCTGTTAGTACCCCTTATTTTTTGTTCACACCAAAAAGAGTACTTCGTGCCGGGAACTTTTACCTCCATTTTAGTGCCTGCTAGAGAGGTGCTACTCTCCTGGGGAGAAAACAGTACCAATTTCTATTGGCTGGGCGAATTGCAAACTACGCCCCGTAAAACTCTGAAAAGTTTTGTGAAGCTGCCATTGTATTTGCTGGAATTAGCATTATTAGCATTAGCATTAGCATTATTAGCATTAGCCCCGCGCACCAACGGAGAGAGAATAACTTATGGCAACACAAAAGAAAACATGGAGGCGGTGGAGATGAGGAGGTGTCGGCGTTCTGGCGATTTGCTCGGAAGGCTTCAGCTTCCCCAACTCCGGGGACTTCCGCCCGGGGACTCCGGGTGGCAGTATATGCCGTGAAGTGGTTTGCGGCCTGCCAGTAAACCCAAAGCAGAAGAAGAAGAAGTGACATCAGCGGCTTCATTTCATGCTTCATTTGCCTAATCTTCCCTCAGGGAACTTATTCCGGTGTGAACGCGATCTGTATTTAGTGCCATGGGGGAACTAAGTGCTGGCATTAAGTACGGCAGAGTACTTGGTGTGAAAGCGGCTAATGGTGCTCTAGGAGCAGATTCAGGTGATAAGGTGAGGGGGGGGGTACTTGGTTGGTGATTGGCTAACGGTTACACAAGCCCAAACATCGTTATGACATCATAAAGTGGACAAAATCTAGTTTTTATATAAATGGATCGGGTCAAAAAGTGAGAGAATATTTTTTCCTGAAACTTTCAGAGTGTCTTTCCACAGAGGGGACACATGTTGATGTAGAAGAGACGTGAAGAAGAGGGGACACATGTTGATGTAGAAGATACATGAAGAAGAGGGGACACATGTTGATGTAGAAGAGACGTGAAGAAGAGGGGACACATGTTGATGTAGAAGATACATGAAGAAGAGGGGACACATGTTGATGTAGAAGAGACGTGAAGAAGAGGGGACACATGTTGATGTAGAAGATACATGAAGAAGAGGGGACACATGTTGATGTAGAAGAGACGTGAAGAAGAGGGGACACATGTTGATGTAGAAGAGACGTGAAGAAGAGGGGACACATGTTGATGTAGAAGAGACGTGAAGAAGAGGGGACACATGTTGATGTAGAAGATACATGAAGAAGAGGGGACACATGTTGATGTAGAAGAGACGTGAAGAAGAGGGGACACATGTTGATGTAGAAGAGACATGAAGAAGAGGGGACACATGTTGATGTAGAAGAGACATGAAGAAGAGGGGACACATGTTGATGTAGAAGAGACATGAAGAAGAGGGGACACATGTTGATGTAGAAGAGACGTGAAGAAGAGGGGACACATGTTGATGTAGAAGAGACGTGAAGAAGAGGGGACACATGTTGATGTAGAAGAGACATGAAGAAGAGGGGACACATGTTGATGTAGAAGAGACGTGAAGAAGAGGGGACACATGTTGTGATACTGCAGGAAATGAGCCCAAAGCAACCCTCTTCAGTGTTTCATGTTCTGTGGACGTGCCGTCACCCACTTTATTATAAGGGCTGTTATGTTTACCAAAATTAGGACATTTTAGTTCCTGTCATAAAGAGGCCGCTGTCCTCCCAAATCACTCATGAATGAACAGCTGTTGTTCATTTTTTATAAAAAGTAGGCAGCACAAGTGCACTAGACAGAGGTAACATGCGTATTAGCACGGTCACATGACTCACTAAACCGTCTCTAATGAAGCCCTTTGACCGGATTCACCGCTGATCTGAACCACAAGTGACTCCGATGAAAGACGGGGGCGGGATAATGGGACGAACAAGTGGAAATTAAAAACATAAATTGCTGAAGGGAATTGAGAGAGAGAGATGGTGTGAGTGTGTGAGAGTGAGTGTGTGTGTGTGAGTCTGCAGGGAACAGCATGTTGCTGCTCATTAAAGACAGAATGACACGCCGGCCGGCAGCAAACACACACACACACACACGCTTAGTGCTGCGTACCGGTACGCCGAACCGGTACTGGACTTGTAAAAAGTTTCGGTTCAAGTCCGGTTAAAACCGGAACGTCGGGAACCGGTACTTGGACTCGCAAAAAAACTAGCACTTACGTCTATTCTGGTTTCTGTGGTCATTTAAACATTCCCTGATAAACGTTATTCAGCGTCAATAAATGAGTGCTAATCCCAGTGTGCTCAGTGTACAACATCACATGTCATTTCACCTTTGATTCACGGTTTGAAAACGTAGCATTTCGCCACATGCTAATGCTAACCGGAAGTGAATAATTTTCAGAATAAAAGTTAATAGTGTGAACTTCCGGTTTTTTCAGAATAAAACTGATTTAAATTAAATAGTGTATTTAATTCAAAATTACACCATATCAACATTGATTTTAATTTCTAACAGTATGTTTGTACATCACTATGTATGTAGTATGTACTGTATAATGTACACATGTAGAGTTGTAGAAAATACATGGTGTACAGACAGTACAGTACACTCTGACTGTACAGCCACTACAGTGTAGCCTATACTGTATAGTAGGTGTGTAACAGTGTAATGCGTATAGTCTACTCTACACTCTACCTTTCAGCAACGTTTTAGGGATTTAGGCTCAGTCAGCTCAGGGACTGTTTGGTTACTTTAGTTTGGTAAATGAAATAAACGTTTGAACTTTGTAGTAGTTCACTGTAGTTGCTGTCATAAGTCATTTGTAGACTAAGTGGCAAAAAGTGTTTTTTTTTACATTTGTACTTTGTAGAGAAATGTAGACACAAGTTGGAAGGGAGCACAATAAACCTGACGAGTTTGAATTTGAGTTGATTATGAGTTAATTTTCAATTGATAATTAGCTCACAATAAGTTCACTTTAGTTACTCATACAACTTGACACAAGTCATGGGTTCAGGTCCGGACTTATAAGTCCGGACCTGAACCTGAACCTCTGGACTTGAGTCCGGACCTGAACCTGAATGTGAGTCCAGGTACTCAGCACTACACACGCTCGCTTTAATTTGCCTTGGCAGCAATGAGACACTGATCTGACACTGAGAGCAGTCTGATGACAATGCGTAGACACACACACACACACACACACACACACACACACACACACACACACACACACACACACACACACACACACACACACACACACACACACACACACACACACAGAGGCAGGACATTGGTTTGTGTGAACACAGTGACACTTCCTGCTGTCATTAACTTATCCATCAATTTGACATATGTGTGTGTGTGCCTTTATTCATCGTGTGTGTGTGTGTGTGTGTGTGTGTGTGTGTGTGTGTGTGTGTGTGTGTGTGTGTGTGTGTGTGTGTGTGTGTGTGTGTTTGTTTGTGTTCCCAACGCCAATCAAACAGGTTCTTCCAGTCCTATTTATAGCCTCAAGGAAATAGGCTTGACACACACCACTTTTCTCAGGTGTGTGTGTGTGTGTGTGTGTGTGTGTGTGTGTGTGTGTGTGTGTGTGTGTGTGTGTGTGTGTGTGTGTGTGTGTGTGTGTGTGTGTGTGTGTGTGTGTGTGTGTGTGTGTGTGTGTGTGTGTGTGTGTGTGTGTGCGTGCGTGTGTGTGTGAAAAAGGCACACACACGAGAGGTGTGCCCTGCAGCCTACCTGAGGGGGCGTGGCTACCTGACAAGGGAAGTTTGAAAGCAGGAAGTAGGACTGTATTGTTTGGAGAGCTTGAATGGAGACTTACTGCTGAAGTGGGGGTCGAGATATTAGAGAGATTTGAGAGATTAGAGAGACTTGTAAAGAAAAGGTCGGTTTCAAGAAGGAGAAGATGGCAGAGAATGATCTGAGAGCCATTTAAAGAGACGAGTTGAGAGAGCAGCTGCCTCTGATTGCACCACTGGAGGTTTTATAGCTGACTGCTGAGCATCAGACGGGGAGATTATCAGCCAATGCCGGGGCTGTGTTATCCCAGCGGGTGCTGCATGGCGCCCCTGCTGTTCCGCTGCGAGGCTGAAGGGCAGGGGGACAACGACCAGCTCAGCCACGAAGACCACCTGGAGTCCATCCACAGGGAGAAGTCACAGGAGAGCCGCCTGGTGCAAGAGGTCAGTGTGAGAGAGAGAGGGCGGACCCCGACACCGCGGAGCAGGGGGGTCCGGACTACTTGAATCGGCCCTCGGTCAATTAAAAAAGCATCATGTAATACGGCCCACAAATGAAACTAGTGCTTGTCTTATATTGTACTTCTTCAATAGATACGTAAACATATATTACACAGTAGTATTCATGACCATTAAATCAGTCAATTAAATAAAAATGTGACTGGTTTGATTCTGGGAAGCACAGGACGCTCCAGTGTGTTGGTTCAGTTTTTAAAGTGGTGAGATCTTTATTTATATTGTGCCTGTGTGGTCTCCCCCCCCCCCCCCCCCCCCCGTCGTGCCTTTTCATTTGCTGCTGTGGAAAGATGAAATTATGTTGGGAGTACAAACCTTTTACTGTTTTGAAGGAGCAGGCTAGCAAGGGTCTATATTTGTGTTATTGTCAACAAAAACAGCAACCAACAACATGTTTCTATTCGTCTTGTTGTCTTCTGACTTCCCTGCCCATTTGTTTCTACGGAGGGTCACAAATATATACTTTCTTTTCACAAAGCAGAGTCAGTAATGTCCAAAAACTCCAGGCTCTACTGTATATATATTTTTCTGCCAGAAGTAAACATAGCTTTTTGGGATACTATTGTGCTTTGTTTACACATTTGAATAGGTTTTGGACACAACAGGTTTCATCACATTAAGGATTAGGCTTTGCATTTACCCCCAGGCTAAGGGGCTGTTAGCCTGAAGCTAACACAGCTTTTCAATGGCACAGTCCTGGCACACTTCAAAGTGGGCTAACCCCGACTTTAGCCTCTAGCTATCACTAAACCCGGGGCTAAATCAGGAGCCTGGGAGAAACAGGACTAAGGTAAAGCCTATGAATTTCTAGAATATGTAAACAGTAGTCGCCACTGAAGTTTAGCCCAGCGCTAAAAGGAGTCCAGTTTGATTCATAACGCTGGACTTCGGCTAAACAGGGGTTTATAATGTGTGTTGAAATGGGGTAGCTTATCCCAGAGCTAACTCTTAGCCCCTTTGTCTTATTTTGGGATTTGTTGACAAAGACAATTAAACTACAGTTTTCTTTGTTCAGCTGCAGTTTGAATTGACTCCGTTTGTGTGATAGATTCATTGATAGTGGATATAATTGATCTTCTAAGTTTCAATATATAGTATTTGAAGGCACTTTGGTTTTTATCAGACAATAAATGTACAAACAAGCTCCATGTTGTCTTCTGTTAGATATGTGACTTGCTTTTCATAACTTAAAAAGCAGCATTTAAATGCAATTAAATCATAGTAGGTACAACTTTGCAACAAGAATATAACTATGTATTCCTGTAGTGTTTCTTGTATAAAGTAGCAGAGAAGTTGGTCCCTTTTGAATGGCGTCTTCTTCCCTTTCGTTTTACCCTTATCAGTGACAGGCTGGCAGCTATTATTCATTACGCTGAATCAGGTCTAATGGCCGAAATACAAGAGGAACTTCACCTGCTCCACACACTTTGTCTTCGTTACACGTGTGGCTGTTTGCACACGTTACTGTATGATTAGGGGTGTAACAGTTCACAGAAGTCACGGTTCGGTATGTACCTCGGTTTGGGGGTCACGGTTCGGTACAACAAGAAAAAGCCCCAAATGCATAATTCTAGATTTGTTTTTTATTTATTTTTGAACAGTAGTGCAAGTTTCAGTTTAAAAATAAGGAACTCTAACATTTTGAATAATTAACTTTATTACACAGTTAAAAACAAACACACACACTCAGGTGGCCATATTATCTATAATGGCTGATGTCAAACAAAAAGGTTCAATAAGCTGTAAAACTAAAAAGAATGTCTTGGAAATATTACACGATAAATAATAAGATAGTGTTTCAATCACAATCAATAAAAGCCGGGGTCCTCTACTATTGCATAAGGGCGCAGCATAGCGGTTGAAATATATGCCAAAAGCTTCCGTTATTTATTTTGGTCTCTCGGCTTTCATGTCTCTTGGCTTCTTAAAAACAGCGGGGATCAACTGTTGAACTGCTGCTGTCTTTTGCCGGGCTCCGGTGAGTGGCAAATCTGGGTGATGCCTTCTGATATGATTTAGCATGTTTGGCGTGTGTTAGCATTAGCATACCGCACCGCTATCGAACATCGCCGACACACCACGCGCACTCCATCGTTATTGTAGTCCACAGGGAACCCGAAATGTTCCCACACAGCTGATTTAAAAGAAGCAGGTGGGTTCTAGCTCCTGTCTGTTATCTGAACTCCCAATAGTAACTTTTCTTCTTCTTGTACTTTGTTCGTTTTGTTGTGTTTTCTTCTTCTTCTTTACTTGTTGTTTTAATGGCGGCTGGCAAACAGCTTTTAGGCGCAATACCGCCCCCTGGATTAAAGTGTGTAATGGATACTGCCCTGAATGACAAGACTTTTTTCCCACTCGTAAAAAAAAGGCGTATTCGTCGTGTGTGCCGAACCGTGACGGTACCGGACGAATACGGATACCGTTACACCCCTACTGTATGCACATTGTTTGCAGTTTTGTCGAGTGATAATTCAGTTTCTCAAGTGTAGGCTGTACTAACTGGCACATAATAATTCATAATTAATTCATCCAATGGATTGTTTCAACTACAGGATCATAGATACACCTTTGCTTTGTTATAATGTGGAGTTTAAAAACACACACATGTTGCTCTGCCGCATTGCATAATGCCTCTGGGAAAAATGACAGATTGCATCAATTATTTACAGAGTTCTGTTGTTGTACCTGTTATTACATGATGTATTTCCGCCATCATTTCTGACAAGGACTCACTTGAAGCGGGGTCTTTACATATAAGCCGACAAGTGTGGTACAATGCCCACATAGTGGTTTCTAGGTCACTCAGCTGTGAAGCACATGAATAGAAATCAGAGGGTTTTTTATCAACCATGCAGAACTGTATCGTGTGTGTGTGTGTGTGTGTGTGTGCGCGTGTGTGTGTCCACATCACAGGGGCTGATTGTTGTGATGTAATTAGTGCCGCTCTAATGAATACACTGATCTGTCTGACAACATCACTCAGCTGGAGAGCAGCGAGGAGCATCAAGGGTGTGGCTACTGTACTGTCTGACTGCTCGCTGCAGAATCTGACCTTTGCATACAATATGTTTATGCCGCATATGCAAGATACACGTGTTCTTTTTTTATCTTTTTGCTTGGTAATATGTCTCTGTTGCAGTAGCCAATCACAAGGAAGTCGTGGAAACTTGATTAAAAGGACATTATGGGTACAGAAGTGGCCCTGAGGAGATTGTGAGAAGGTCACACATGTTGCAGCAGTGTGTATAATAATGTGGTTAACCTGGGTTATTCTGCAACACCTGTCTCTGTAGTAACCCTGTATATGTGGAGAGCAGGGGTGTCAAACTCAATTTCATCACGGCCACATCAGCATTATGGTTGCACTCAAAGGGCCGGTTGTAGCTTTAAGATTATATAAATATACATATATAAATATTGAATATATATAAAATAATGTATTATATTACATTATTGCCCCTGCATTGGATTGTTATCGGATAGGGTAATAACTTCATAATTAACTACGTCTGAAGTCTGGGGCAAATAATTGCATTGTCTCTTCAGTGAGAATGTCACAATATCATTTTAAAAGAAAAGCCACGTTCTGAAAAAACAGAAGTGACATTTTGAAAAAGAGAAGTGAAATAAAAAGTCATTTTTTGAGAAAAAGGCTAATTCTAAGACAAAAAAAGTCAAATTCGGAGAAAAAGTCAAATGAGAGATGCATTGTGGGACATGTAGTTTACGGGCAACGTGCTTCTGTAAAGTAGCATGTAACCGTATAATAAACATATTATATTCTTTGCAAGCTCTTGTGGGGCCGCATGAAATGAAGTCACGGGCCGGATTTGGCCCCCGGGCCTTAAGTTTGACACCCCTGCTGTAGAGAATTAAGGTTTGTGTTGTATGCAAAACTAGCACCTTGAAAATCCAAAATGACAGTGTGGTTGGTCTAACAAATCTACCTTACTTAGTTTTATGAAAACCCGCCCCAAACTGTCAGCATTAAAGTGGCTACACCCATCTATAAGCACACTTGTGACTCCCTAAATGTAAACGTTGTTTCTCTAAACGTACTCAGCTAAGTCTTGTTATCTTGTTGTTGCCAAGCCCAAATATCAGCAGCATTTTCTCACATCCAAATTCTGTAAAACAGCTTCTTAAAAATAAAATTCAAGACTCCAACCCTCATTTTCAACGTAAGTGTTTCCATACATCTTTTATATTTTCTCTTTCGCTAACTGCACAGCTCGCACGCTTAGCCTTCTGTTAGCAGCTGTGGATTTCTTCCACCACTTTGAATGCGGCCTCTACAGGTTTCACACCGACATAGTTGGGTCAAACGTACAGTACTGAACGTCCTTGAGCTATATCAGCGGTTGCTATGTCATTAGCAAACAAACAAACCTCTCAGATTAGCCTCTTGACTGACGGCTCCTGTGAGAGTTGCTGTGGGAACTGTGAAGAGGCCTGATTGGTGGAGAAGGTGTGCTTCACCTCTCCGTTATCTGCCATGTGTCAGGTGGTTCTTTCAAAGAGACCTTTACACCGTGTTGTTGGTGTGTTTTCCTCTTTCCCCCTCAAGGCATTTCCTCTCATGAAGCCTCCAGAGTCCCTGTGTGTTGTCATTTCAACACTGTGCTTGTTGTCCTTCTCCTATCTCCGCTCACTAATGATCCATATCATTGGGCTATCTATCATGGCACCCACCATCAATCCTTCCCTTCCCCTCCTCTCTTTTCTCTGTCACAATATGAGATTTGCGCTCCCTAAGGGTACAACAACACATTTATTCTAAGATAGAAACATGCACTGTGGCAGCTCATTACTAGCTATCTCAGGGACACACGTGCACACACACACACACACGCGGAGAGGCAATGGAGACATGATGAACTGATGGAGTGATGAATTAGATTTGAGGCGCTTCTGCCAAGGCCATTAGCATGCTGCAAAGACAGACGAGCAGATAAAGTAACACGGAAAATGCAGAGGAAGGAGAGAAAGAGTGATAGAGGAGTATTGAGGTAGAAAGAGAAGATGGGAAGTGCCTCTAAACACAAAGAGATGGAGGGAAATAAGGAGGTTACAAACTAGCAGATGTACCGCTAGCTGCTCCAATAGCAAGGTTACTCTAGTAACTTAAAGGTGGGGTAGGTAAGTTTGAGAAACCGGCTCGAGATCGCTAGAATTTGAAAATACACAACCGGAGAAAATCTGCCACTTCCTCACAGAGCCCCTCCTCCAACACACAGGAACGCGCACATGACCAATGAGGGCACGAGATAAGTTTGTGCCCCGATGGAAGGCTGACAGGCAGGAAGGCCAGGTTGTACTTTCTACAGTATTACGGCTTCTACAGATGAACATTTTTTATGGATTTGTTGTCAAAGCACTTCAGATATTCATTGCTATCGGGATGTTAAGAGCATTCCATGGAATATAACAAAAAGTGTATCTCGAGCCGGTTTCTGAAACTTACCTACCCCACCTTTAAGGATAAAATGCTTATTTTGTCAACTTACTAACCATTGAACAAGATATACTGACATACGAAGTGCTAGCAACACAGCTTACAGTAGGGCGGCTCGATTAGGGCAAAAATCATAATCTCGATTATTTGGGTCAATAATTGTAATTGCGATTATTAAATGCGATTATTCATTGACTTTGATTGGAGAAAAAAAATATGAACAGTATGTTTTTAACAGTTGATTACTCTGAACTTTAAGTATAACTCAACTGGAAAAAAAAAATTATAAAAAAAAAAAAAGTAATAGGCTAATAATAATACAAAAATAATCGTTTTATTTCGATTACGTTGTTTTCGCGATTACAATACGATTAATTGAGCAGCCCTAGCTTACACGCAATATAACAGCCAATAGAAATTACAAGTATCATTCAAAAGCTAAGTACTGAAGCACAGGACCTGCATATTGGTACGCTAACTAGCTAGCAATAAGGCTACGTTTCACTTTTGACCGTCTTAGCCAATATCATATTTTAGTCCCAGCTCTTAAGCGAACAATGTGTTTGGATACCTTAGTTTGGGGAATTCTAAACATGTTTTATTTTGTTATGTCATGCAGTCTGACGGTTTCTGACTTCCATGTAAACGTTGGCACGACTCTCCCTTCTCTTGTGTAAGCTTGTGGTCGGTTGGTATTTATCACAGAGGTATGTTTCGTCTGAAATAAATATTTCCTTCAAGGCAGATTTCTTCAGTCATGCCAAGGTTATGAAGTCAGGGAAACAACATACCTTTGTTGAGTCTTTGGTCGTTGTCTGTTCTGTCTTTTTATTACAGCGTTATTCATCAGCCGGCTCCTTATTTGGAGATAAAGCAATAACTGTTTGTACTCCCTCCCACTTTCCTTTTAGCACTTCGTCTTATATTTTGTGGTTGCAAAATAGCGTCAATAAAAAGCTCTTTACCGCTGACAGCTCTCAATGTTAATGATTACTTCTCGCCTTTTTTACAGCTTAATTCACTGTAAAACAAACCACAAAACAACCGAGCACCCTTCATCCAAATTACTCAAATACGATTTCTCCCGAGTTTTATTGCCTTGAGGTGGAAAGGGAATCATTTACACACATTCAAGTTTGATACACTCTTACTAGCATTTCATTATCGCATCCTCTCAGGGATTATTTCAACATCTCTGATTCATGTTTCCACGCCAACAGGGCACCTTTGTGCACAGTTGGTGGTGGCAGTGCAGGTTGTGCAAGCTGTTTCATTGCAGGTGACGTGTCTGCTGATTACCGTGCGTCGGCATTTGTCCTTGAGGCTTCTCCAAAGAGCAGCATGATTCATGTCATATCCAAATTGTCTGGGACACATTATAATAGGGTTTACAGATACCCTCCTTCATGGCTTTTATAACGTTATTGTCTCTATTTCATTGTGAAAAGTCAGCTTTTCCAAACCAAAATAGCTCGGTTCATAATTGCTGTTTGGAAATAAAACTCAACGTCTCATCTCTGACACGATGTGAAATAAAATTACCGTATTTTGAAGTCATTTGTTTATGTTCAAATCATCTTTGTCTGGATGTTTCTGATGGAAGCTAATTCAGAAAGTGCCAAGGTCCTAGCATTTGTTAAGAAAGGATTGAATAACATTAAGACATGTCTTCTGACTAATCTAAAATCAAACCTTTTCCGTTTTAACACGTCTAGTAAATATGGTTTCTTTGGCAGCAACATTTCGGTTTTAGGGGAATTATGTTTCCTCTTAAACATTTCTTGTTAATCCACTCCAACTGTATCAGCCTGTATGAATAACCCCTCGGGAGAAGTGACATTTCTGGTATGAAAACATGCAGACGGCAGTGACGCACACACACACACACACACACACACACACACACACACACACACACACACACACACACACACACACACACACACACCGCAGGCTTGTCATTGCAGGCTGATGTAATGAAAGCTGCCATGCAGGAATGTTTGGTGATAGCTGTGCAGGTGGGCGGAGCCAGTGGCGTGATCAGAGTCTGAGATTGCATCTGTGTGTCCAATCTCCAATTGATTACCCCTGGCGCATGCTGTCCTCTCAGGGCGTGTTCTTGTAAATGGAGATGGAGAGGAAATACGATTACATGAAATCCGTGTGTCAAATAAAATCACGCGTTCCTGCGGTGTTAATAATTTTCACACACACACACACACACACACACACACACACACACACACACACACACACACACACATAGATGTCTGCACCTCCACCTGCTGCATCATTTCATCCCCGTTGCTTCTGTAATGGCAGCACAGGACATTACTTACCTTTTCTGTATTACTTTTTTCCATTTACACACAAATACTGGACCTCAGCCGGACGTAGCAACCTCGTTTTCTTATTTAACAGACGCTCTTTTTGTAAACACAAGGGAACATATTTCCAGAGGCATCCCGACACGATGAATTAACAATTAGCATTTCCGAACAGTCATATATTTGTTTATGGAGAGTCATCTAATGAGATAGTGTTCCTCTGCGGTGCCCGGGGAGGTTATTAGAACAGTCTTACGTTAATAATGACTGGAAGGTGTGTGATATTAACCTTTCTGTGAGAGTCTCACCTTGACAATCCAAACTGGTCTCCTTCTGTTTGTGTGCTTCTCCAGGTAGAATAGCTGTCACTAGTGAAGCATAGTTAGTGTCTGGATGCCCTAACATCTGTTATTCATTTCCTTCCCTCTCCTCCAATCCTTCCCCCTTTTGTCCTCTCTCTGTGTGTCACGACAGAAAAGTGTGAAGGAGGGAATCCTCTTAAAGCAGACCAGTTCTTTTCAGAGATGGAAGAGGAGGTACTTCAAACTCAGAGGGAGGACACTCTACTACGCCAAAGACTGCAAGGTACAAGAGTGTTTGAAACGGCAGCTTTAAATGTCAAATGTGTAAGCACTGCACATACAAATCAAATCTCAAATTGGACAGAAATGAATATTAAGTGTCAGGGAAAAGTAAACAAGTGATACAACACATCCATTTGTATAGGAAAGGCAGGAGAAGTGATTGAATTGTCGTGTTTTTCCCCCATCAGTCTCTGATTTTCGATGAAGTGGACCTATCAGACGCCAGCGTGGCCGAGACCAGCACCAAGAACATCAACAACAGCTTCACAGTAAGATGCAAAACGGCTCTCAAATGTTGATTTAAAGCATTAAAAAATCGTTTATTTGGATCAGTTTTCAATGACATGTTATGACAACATTCCAGACTACAGTTAGATGTTACCATTTGATTATCTGTGACAGTTTATCTAGTTGTAGTTTTAGTTTGTACCTGCAACACTAGTGACATTGAGTTTAAGAAGCTAATACACACATTTTAGCACACTAGCTCAACGTTAGCATGCTGACGTTAGCATGCTGACGTTAGCATTTAGCTTCTCAGGGCTACTAGCATGGCTCCAATAATGTGATGCAATGTCGACAAATTAACATAAGCTGAAGTACCTTGGATGAAGTATTTCACTCAATGTTTTAATTTTTTACCCTTCTTCCTCAGGTGATCACTCCATTTCGCAAACTAATGCTCTGTGCTGAGAGCAGGAAGGAAATGGAGGACTGGATCGGCGCCCTCAAGTCCGTCCAGAAATGGGAAACCTACGAGGTTAGCGTCTTAACACCTTGAAAATCCTCAGGACATTGACGCACTTATTATAAAAAGCTGGTGGGTTCTCCATTCATCGCCCGTTATGCCCCTTTCACACCGACGCGGTTCCAGGGCCGGTTCGGAGCTGGAGCTCGAAAAGCACCGGTTTTTCCTGTTCACACCGCAGCGGAATCCGGTTCGTTTCAAGCACCAAAACGTTGTCGGTCGAGAAAGTAAGCACCGCATACGTCACGCTTACGTCGGAGGCGGGGGCGGGGGCATCAGTTTTAACGTTATACCATAGTAATTAACTAACAACAGCTAGCTCTAACGCCATCGAACAGGACGGATATTTACCTTCTTTCTCCTACGGAATCGTCGTTGAAGTTGATGATGATTGTAAAGAAGTCTTGAATGCAGCATGTAACGACTGTAAAGTTGGTAGTAAAGTTGTCCCACTTCTTCCATTTCGTTTCGACAAAACGAGTAGCGCTTCAATACAATCGGTCATTGTTGTTGTCGATGTGAGGGGTTTCCGCGGTTTGGCTTTATGAAGCAGGCACACAAACGTCATGACGCAACCGATGACGCAATGACGAAGCACCAGTCGGGCTCTGAGCGGTGTGAACAGAGCGGGAGCTGAACCGAAGAACCGGTTGCGAACCAGAAAAGCTCTAGCATGGAGCTACAACGGGAAAAGCCTTGGTGTGAAAGGGGCATTAGTTCTTTTCACACCATATCGTCCTGTTCTGCTTTCTTGGAACAACATACTCTCCCCCTCACTTTTCTCTTATGTACTTTTCACTTAAGCTTTCCCTCCAGATGAATATTGCTCATAAACCCTTGTTTTTTAAGGTACTATAAAGAGAGCCGTAGACTGTAAGCTGCCCTTTAAAGCCGAGCTGAATTTCTCTCATTCGGTTTCAATGTTTCTCACGTTATCTTGTTAGTCGTTAATACTACTTCAGGAGCACTTGTGAAACTGAGGATGACATATTCTCAGAACAAATCCTTTTTACAGATCTGACATTCTGATATCTCTAGCTGTGGACACTTTCTGAAAAGCAGGAGAGTGGATCATTCTGTTTAGGGAGGTTGATTGCAGCTGTCGTGAAGTTATCATCGTCCCAATCCCGAGGCAACAACGTTTAATGGGTTCTGCTGATGTCCTTAACAAATCTAATCTAATACAAATGTATTATACCAAATCACAAGAAGAATTATAAAAACGAAATACAACGTTATACATTGCCATGTGATAAAAGCAAGTGACTGAAGAGATGGTAATCCATGCTTCCTCTGGCTATGTAGTCCAGCGTGAAATACAAGTCATCGCCCCATCCTGCAATATCTGTCCTCCCCCAGGCTACATGTTCTGACGTAGCGCTCGGGCGACTTTTGTGTCTGTGTTTCCATCTTCTGAATCTAGCCAGTTTAACATGAAGCGCTGTCGTCTCCTCCTCCTCCTCCTCCTCCTCCTCCTCCTCCTCCTCCTCCTCCTCCTCCTCCTCCTCCTCCTCCTCCTCCATCCTCCAGGCCAGCCAGTTCAACATGGAGCATTTCTCCGGGATGCACAACTGGTACGCCTGCTCTCATGCCAGACCGACCTTCTGTAACGTCTGCCGGGAGGCTCTGCCGGGCGTCACCTCCCACGGCCTGTCCTGCGAGGGTATATACACACACACACACACACACACACACACACACACACACACACACACACACACACACACACACACACATACACATACACATACACATACACACACACACGCACACATTTAGAGACACAGTGAGACCCAATGTACTTAGTGTTAGAAAAATATCACTGGTCACCGGCTTGAGCTTCGATCTCAGGATCCATGTATCTGTGATCTGTGACTTTTTTCACAAAATGTTGGCTTTTTTCGCAAAATCTTGAAAGAAATTCTCAAAATGTTGAAATTATTTTTTTTTTTTTGGACTTTTTCCTCAAAATTCTGACTTTTTCACAAAATTCTGACTTTTTTCGCTAAATCTCCAAATTCTGACTTTTTTCACAAAATTCTGACTTTTTTCTCAAAACTCTGACTTTTTTCTAGAAATTCTGACTTTTTTCTCGAAACTCTGACTTTTTTCTCGAAATTCTGACTTTTTTCTCCAAATTCTGACTTTTTTCTCAAAACTCTGACTTTTTTCTCCAAATTCTGACTTTTTTCTCAAAACTCTGACTTTTTCTCAAAATCTCAAAATTCTGACTTTTCTCAAAATTCTGACTTTTTCTCTAAATCTCAAAATTCTGACTTTCACAAGATGGAGGAATAGAAATCAGCCTTCAATGTTTACTTCAGATTAGCTCCACGTCAGAAATGAGCATGCTTGTCATATGTCTCTCTCCAGAGAGGCTGAATCATCATGTTAATCACACAGCTATCATATGCCTCAAACAGCCCTGATGCTCTTCGAGGTCATCACACATCCTGTCATGTTCACAGCTGGGATACCTTTGTCATCATGTGGACTCTCATACTGGAAGAGGACACATTCAGTATTTTCTCAACACTAAGCAATCATGTCTAAATGTACCATGCTGTTACATAAATGTCCCTTTTCCTGTCAGTCTTCCAGACAAGTATTTAGAACACGTGACTGTGACAAGACAGTTAATAACGTCTTCATTATTGCAGCATGAGGAACGTTTCGTGACGTGTATAATAATGATAATAACGGTGTAAAAAAGGTTTCAATAACTTAATATTTATTTAACGATGAAATAACGATGACGTTTATTGACTTCTTTCCTGCAGTTTGCAAGTTCAAGGCTCATAAGCGCTGTGCAGTCCGCTCCACCAACAACTGCAAATGGACCACGCTGGCCTCCATAGGATATGACATCATTGAAGATGAGGAAGGGGTGAGTTATAACTCGGTGAGACCTGTCGACAAAAAGAAAGCTTCCCGAGCGGATACACTTACAAGACTAAATATAACACCTGTGATGTGTTTAGTAACCCAGGATCAGAGAAGTACACACATTACTCAAGTAGAAGTACAGACGTTACAAATACTCTGGTGAAAGTAGAAGTACTGACTAAACTTCTTTACTCAAGTCAAAGTAAAGAGGCTTTGAAGTGTACTTCAGTAAAAAGTACCCATAGCTAGCAGCTGTTTTAAAGAGTACCTGACCTCCCTTTATATCAATAGAACAATAATGTCATTGTTAGCTAATGAATGTTTCCATGCTGAACAACGGCAGCATGACAACGTTTCCATTGGTCCCTCTTCTTTAGAGAAGACCAGGAAGTGATGGATACACGGATCGTGTTCCAATCAATAGGCACGCAGTGACTCTAAAGAATAATGATCACGCACCAACACACATTCAGACTAAAGGAACCAGCTGTTTGGGAAATGAGAGAAGTAGAAAGTACAGGTATTTGAGTTCAACATGTAAGAAGTAGAAAGTACAGGTATTTGAGTTCAACATGTAAGAAGTAGAAAGTACAGGTATTTGAGTTCAACATGTAAGAAGTAGAAAGTACAGGTATTTGAGTTCAACATGTAAGAAGTAGAAAGTACAGGTATTTGAGTTCAACATGTAAGCAGTAGAAAGTACAGGTATTTGTGTTCAACATGTAAGAAGTAGAAAGTACAGGTATTTGTGTTCAACATGTAAGAAGTAGAAAGTACAGGTATTTGAGTTCAACATGTAAGAAGTAGAAAGTACAGGTATTTGAGTTCAACATGTAAGAAGTAGAAAGTACAGGTATTTGAGTTCAACATGTAAGAAGTAGAAAGTACAGGTATTTGAGTTCAACATGTAAGCAGTAGAAAGTACAGGTATTTGTGTTCAACATGTAAGAAGTAGAAAGTACAGGTATTTGGGTTCAACATGTAAGAAGTAGAAAGTACAGGTATTTGAGTTCAACATGTAAGAAGTAGAAAGTACAGGTATTTGGGTTCAACATGTGAGAAGTAGAAAGTACAGGTATTTGAGTTCAACATGTGAGAAGTAGAAAGTACAGGTATTTGAGTTCAAAATGTAAGAAGTAGAAAGTACAGGTATTTGGGTTCAACATGTAAGAAGTAGAAAGTACAGGTATTTGAGTTCAACATGTAAGAAGTAGAAAGTACAGGTATTTGGGTTCAACATGTGAGAAGTAGAAAGTACAGGTATTTGAGTTCAACATGTGAGAAGTAGAAAGTACAGGTATTTGAGTTCAAAATGTAAGAAGTAGAAAGTACAGGTATTTGGGTTCAACATGTAAGAAGTAGAAAGTACAGGTATTTGAGTTCAACATGTAAGAAGTAGAAAGTACAAGTATTTGGGTTCAACATGTGAGAAGTAGAAAGTACAGGTATTTGAGTTCAACATGTAAGAAGTAGAAAGTACAGGTATTTGGGTTCAACATGTAAGAAGTAGAAAGTACAGGTATTTGAGTTCAACATGTGAGAAGTAGAAAGTACAGGTATTTGAGTTCAACATGTAAGAAGTAGAAAGTACAGGTATTTGAGTTCAACATGTAAGAAGTAGAAAGTACAGGTATTTGAGTTCAACATGTAAGAAGTAGAAAGTACAGGTATTTGGGTTCAACATGTGAGAAGTAGAAAGTACAGGTATTTGAGTTCAACATGTGAGAAGTAGAAAGTACAGGTATTTGAGTTCAACATGTAAGAAGTAGAAAGTACAAGTATTTGGGTTCAACATGTGAGAAGTAGAAAGTACAGGTATTTGAGTTCAACATGTAAGAAGTAGAAAGTACAGGTATTTGGGTTCAACATGTAAGAAGTAGAAAGTACAGGTATTTGAGTTCAACATGTAAGAAGTAGAAAGTACAGGTATTTGGGTTCAACATGTAAGAAGTAGAAAGTACAGGTATTTGAGTTCAACATGTGAGAAGTAGAAAGTACAGGTATTTGTGTTCAACATGTGAGAAAAGTCGTCAAATAAGTAGTGGAGTAAAGTACTGATACCAGAAACATGTACTTAAGTACAGTAACTAAGTATTTGTTAACCTCTGATCAGGATACAAATGCACTTTCTGTAGTTGTTTGAATACAATAATGTCCTCCCTGATTCGTCACACCTGAGCGCACTGATGTCTCATGTAAGAGTATTCTTTGCATGTCTTCCGCAGGTCGTCATGCCCCACCAGTGGCTCGAAGGCAACCTGCCAGTCAGCGCTAAATGTGTGGTGTGTGACAAGAACTGTGGCAGCGTGCGGCGGCTGCAGGACTGGCGCTGCCTCTGGTGCAAAGCCATCGTGAGTCCATTGATTCTGCCTTGTCACAAAACTGTCCCGTCAAATCAGCGTTAGCATTTATTTTTCCCACGTCACTGCTCGCTCAGTTTAGAGTTAGGACGTTTTCACATGGATTTATCATTATCAATACAATACAGCTCTATTTATAACGCACTTTAAAACCTCCAGACCAAAGGGCTGTACAATCAAATAAACACTGTACAGCGTCACACACCATAAGTAAAACAGTAGACGATTTCAATGCAATAAAAGCAACAATCTAAAAGATGTCAATACGCTAAGGAGAAACATACGTATTGATCTGCATGGTAAACAATATCTTTGAAATGTTCCAAATGTGGACTTTTAGTAGCTTTTTCTAAATGCAAAAAACAATGATCTGGGTTAAAACGGGAAGTGTGAGAATACCTTCAGAATAAAAGTGAATTCTCGTCTCAAGCGAGATGAGGAGAATAACGTTCCTGGGCGAAAATCTAAATTCTCTTTACTGTAATGCATTTAATAAAAAGCAACGTAAGCTACATTTGATGGACTTCGCTTTGGTGTCGGGACGAAAGACAGCATTCATTTCAAAATCCAGCAGAAGGGTTCAAGGGAATTGTCCTTTAAGACACAGAGATGTCACTTTACTCTGCCCCTCAGTTCCACTTAGCAAAGGCTGAATTGCTTTTGTGTGTTTAGGGCAAATACACACACACACACACACACACACACACACACACACGCCCACATACGTACAAGCACACATACAAATGAATCAAAGTGGTATTTGTGAAGGTTACAGAACTGACATTTCGTCGGTCTCAGAGGGATATAATGACCTTTCTGCTTCTACTGAAATATAGAATTACTATGGAGACCGCTGACAGTGTGTGTGTGTGTGTGTGTGTGTGTGTGTGTGTGTGTGTGTGTGTGTGTGTGTGTGTGTGTGTGTGTGTGTGTGTGTGTGTGTGTGTGTGTGTGTGTGTGTGTGTGTGTGTGTGTGTGTGTGTGTGTGTGTGTGTGTGTGTGTGTGTGTGTGTGTGTGTGTGTGTGTGTGTGTGTGTGTGTGTGTGTGTGTGTGTGTGTGTGTGTTTGTGCGTGCGTGCAGGTCCACAACAGCTGTAAAGAACAAATGGGGAAGGTGTGTCCCCTGGGTCAATATCGAGTGTCAATCATCCCTCCCACTGCACTTAACAGCATCGACTCAGATGGTGAGACACCTCTTACACACGCACCATCACACACACACACACACACACACACACACACACACACACACACACACACACACACACACCATAATATTGCACACAGCAGGTTCAAAGTGCAGACATGTAATTTTTCATCTCCAGTGGGGTCTATAGTATGTGCAAAGGTAGAACAGAAACAAGGGGCTGTTGCAATGGCTCCGCCTCCTCTGCTTCCAAATAATAATAATAATAATAATCCTTGTGTTTTTAATATAAAAAAACCACCCAACTATAAACCTTTATATTTTAGCACGCTTAGTAATACATGTTGTACTTGAACAGATTCATATTTGCAACGTTGTTGAAAGTTCTTAGGACAGCGTTTGTCTTATTTCTACATATTATGGATATTTAAAAAAAAACAAAAAAAAGTACACTTTGGTCACAGTTCTCCAGCTTGTTCAACATGTATTCAACAGAGAGATAAGATACGACTTTATTTATCCTGAAGGAACTTTTCCCATTTTCTTTACCATTAAAACCTTTGTTATTCATTTTCTTTCAGGCTTCTGGAACGCCACCTCAGCCTCGTGCTCCAGCCCTCTGCTGGTCCTCGTGAACTCTAAAAGCGGAGACAACCAGGGGGTGAAGTTCCTCCGAAAGTTCAAGCAGCTTCTCAACCCGGCTCAAGTCTTCGACCTGATGAACGGAGGACCAGAGCTCGGGTACAAGACCATTGTAATCCCTTTATGAATAATGAAATAATTGTTGTAGTCGTTGAAGCTCCAGTGGTGTGAGTCCGTCGTCATCATAGTACGGTACTTAGAAGCAGAGATGGCAAAAGTACACACATCCTTTACTCAAGTAGAAGTACAGATGTTTAAAAATACTCTGGTAAAAGTAGAAGTACTGACTAAACTTCTTTACTCAAGTAAAAGTAAAGAATTATGGGGTTCGAGTAAAAAGTACCGTAACTAGCAGCTGTTTTAAAGAGTACCTGACCTCCCTTTATATCAATAGAACAATAATGTCATTGTTAGCTAATGAATGTTTCCATGCTGAACAACGGCAACATGACAACGTTTCCATTGGTCCCTCTTCTTTAGAGAAGACCAGGAAGTGATGGATACACGGATCGTGTTCCAACCAATAGGCACGCAGTGACTCTACAGAATAATGATCACGCACCAACACACATTCAGACTAAAGGAACCAGCTGTTTGGAACATGAGAGAAGTAGAAAGTACAGGTATTTGAGTTCAACATGTGAGAAGTAGAAAGTACAGGTATTTGAGTTCAACATGTAAGAAGTAGAAAGTACAGGTATTTGAGTTCAACATGTAAGAAGTAGAAAGTACAGGTATTTGAGTTCAACATGTAAGAAGTAGAAAGTACAGGTATTTTGAGTTCAACATGTGAGAAGTAGAAAGTACAGGTATTTGAGTTCAACATGTAAGAAGTAGAAAGTACAGGTATTTGAGTTCAACATGTAAGAAGTAGAAAGTACAGGTATTGAGTTCAACATGTAAGAAGTAGAAAGTAACAGGTATTTGAGTTCAACATGTAAGAAGTAGAAAGTACAGGTATTTGAGTTCAACATGTAAGAAGTAGAAAGTACAGGTATTTGTGTTCAACATGTGAGAAGTAGAAAGTACAGGTATTTGAGTTCAACATGTAAGAAGTAGAAAGTACAGGTATTTGAGTTCAACATGTAAGAAGTAGAAAGTACAGGTATTTGAGTTCAACATGTAAGAAGTAGAAAGTACAGGTATTTGTGTTCAACATGAAAGAAGTAGAAAGTACAGGTATTTGTGTTCAACATGAGAGAAGTAGAAAGTACAGGTATTTGAGTTCAACATGTAAGAAGTAGAAAGTACAGGTATTTGTGTTCAACATGAGAGACGTAGAAAGTACAGGTATTTGAGTTCAACATGTAAGAAGTAGAAAGTACAGGTATTTGTGTTCAACATGTAAGAAGTAGAAAGTACAGGTATTTGAGTTCAACATTGAGAAGTAGAAAGTACAGGTATTTGTGTTCAACATGTAAGAAGTAGAAAGTACAGGTATTTGAGTTCAACATGTAAGAAGTAGAAAGTACAGGTATTTGTGTTCAACATGAAAGAAGTAGAAAGTACAGGTATTTGAGTTCAACATGTAAGAAGTAGAAAGTACAGGTATTTGAGTTCAACATGTAAGAAGTAGAAAGTACAGGTATTTGTGTTCAACATGAAAGAAGTAGAAAGTACAGGTATTTGAGTTCAACATGTAAGAAGTAGAAAGTACAGGTATTTTGAGTTCAACATGTAAGAAGTAGAAAGTACAGGTATTTGTGTTCAACATGAGAGACGTAGAAAGTACAGGTATTTGAGTTCAACATGTAAGAAGTAGAAAGTACAGGTATTTGTGTTCAACATGTAAGAAGTAGAAAGTACAGGTATTTGAGTTCAACATGTGAGAAGTAGAAAGTACAGGTATTTGTGTTCAACATGTAAGAAGTAGAAAGTACAGGTATTTGAGTTCAACATGTAAGAAGTAGAAAGTACAGGTATTTGTGTTCAACATGAAAGAAGTAGAAAGTACAGGTATTTGAGTTCAACATGTGAGAAGTAGAAAGTACAGGTATTTGTGTTCAACATGAGAGAAGTAGAAAGTACAGGTATTTGAGTTCAACATGTGAGAAGTAGAAAGTACAGGTATTTGAGTTCAACAAGTAAGAAGTAGAAAGTACAGGTATTTGTGTTCAACATGTAAGAAGTAGAAAGTACAGGTATTTGAGTTCAACATGTAAGAAGTAGAAAGTACAGGTATTTGTGTTCAACATGTGAGAAGTCAAAGTAAAAAGTCGTCAGAAAAATAAGTAGTGGAGTAAAGCACTGATACCAGAAAGATGTACATAAGTCCAGTAACGAAGTATTTGTAAAACGAGGCTCTGTTCACTAAAACCTCTTGAAAATGGTGTTGGAATAAGAACATTTGTCAGTTGTCTTGTTTCCTAAAGGCGATGTCTTGGCATCAGTAATGCACAGAATTAACCGACGGAAACATAAGCTCATACAGTGTGCTGCTGAAAAGTCTTTTTTCAGTAGTGGGAGTTTGTAGTCCGTCACGACTGGTTCAATGCGTGCTGTAACTGTGCTGCCTTTTCCTCACATGCACCTCTTAACACTGTGTGCTCTTCGTCCTCCTCTTCCTCCCCTCAGCCTGCGCCTTTTCCAGAAGTTTGTGACGTTTCGTATCCTGGTGTGCGGAGGAGACGGCAGCGTGGGCTGGGTGCTCTCAGAGCTCGATAAACTCAACCTCCATAAACAGGTGAGTGCAGAAAGGAGGAGGAGGAGGAGGAAAAGGAGGGGGAGGAAGAGGGGGGGGGTGATATAATAGTCAGGTAATTGTCGAAAACACTGAAGACAAGAGAAAGCAGCAAGTTACCTATAATGCTGATGATAAAAAACTCTATTAGAAGTACGACACATTTTGTAATATGTTGCTGTAGATCACGGGTGTCCAAACTACGGCCCGCGGACCATTTTGAGTCGGCCCTCGCACACAAAAAGTATAATGACTTAACTATAATGAACCTCTGCTTGTCTTATATTGTACTTCTTAAATATATATGTTCAAATATATTACACAGTAGTATTCATGTGTTAAAAAGCGCACTTTTCAAATACATTCAGTCGATTAAAGTTGAAAACATGTTCTAACAAAAAAGCCCGATAACTTATTTACCAACCAGCTTGAAATATACCCTTCATAGTTCCTCTTATTATATTTCCCTCTGAAGCTTCTGTTTTAAGAAACGAGCTGCTAACACAATAAATGAAACCCTCTGGAGAGCTGAGATATTTTTTTCTAACAGCATTTTCAAGTATCAAGAATAATTTGCCTACATTGGATTTACTTTTCCAATTCACAACTTAACTTATGAGGCGATATACCTTCAGTGAGCGGCCCAGGCCTTTGTAGGTTTTGATGAATAAGGTGGTATTTAAACATTAGATAGAAAAGACGGGACGGGAGCGAAGAGAAAGTGAGGTAGGTCATGCCTCACTACCAATGATACACTCATCTGATTAAATAATGTCATGGATTTAATCTGACTTAACCAATGCCATGACGGATAACATAGTTTTTAA
This sequence comes from Pseudochaenichthys georgianus, assembly GCF_902827115.2. Lineage (NCBI taxonomy): Eukaryota > Metazoa > Chordata > Actinopteri > Perciformes > Channichthyidae > Pseudochaenichthys > Pseudochaenichthys georgianus. The sequence goes on from NC_047520.1 coordinate 3,815,874, forward strand.
TTTGAAGTGCCGTGTCAAAAAGGTTTGAATAATTCAAGGTCATATTTGATTAAAGAAACATGTGTTAATGTTAAGGGGTACCACGTGTGATGTTGTTCACTTGTATACAAGATTCGACCTGACTTTCTCCGACCGCACGTTCACAGTCACTTAGTTCAGCTTTAACACGGGAGTGGAGAGGATCCGTTTCTGATGACATGTTGTTCTCCGTTGCAGTGCCAGCTGGGCGTGCTGCCGCTGGGCACGGGGAACGACCTGGCCCGCGTGCTGGGCTGGGGGGGGCTCTGCGACGACGACGCCCAGCTGCTGCAGATCCTGGAGAAGCTGGAGAGAGCCACCACCAAGATGCTGGACCGGTGAGGCCTGAGAGGGGAAAGCAAACAGCCGTATAGCTCCGCTTTTAGCACTATGTAGCACAATTAAGTTTAGCACTAGTTGTAGTTTAGTTTAGCACCATCGCCATTTTAGCACTGTTCTTCTTAGCAGCATGTTAAGCACAGTTTGCCACTAGTCTTAGGACAGTTTAGCACCATTTTAAGCTCTGTTTTTAGAAGCAGTCAGCACTTTCTTTTAACGCCATTTATCAAAACATTTTGCACCGTCACGGGACATTTATAGCACCGTTTTTTGCACATTTTTAAAAGCTTTCCCGACATGTTCCTCTAACTTGTAAGCAAAATCCTTTTCAAGCAACAAATTAACAACAAGAATCCTTCCTAGCCTCGGAAAACGAAGAATGGTGGAACAGGCTAGCAGGTGTGCGTCATATACGAGGCCCCGCCTTAAATGGAGCACGATTTCCGCCAAAGATTTGGTTATTGGTCCGTGCGCAAAGCATTGTGGGGATTTTAAGACCGCGGAGTCCTCGAAATGTCTCGCTACGAAGTACGCCGGCCTCGGTAGAATTCCAAGTATGCTGGACATTGGAACGGTCCTTCGGCGGCACTCTATGTATGCTTGAAATAGTGGCTCTGGAGCAGCCTTCCTCGACATTGAGAAACCCCCCGTGTCCTCTCCTCCTATGTCAATCTGATAAACCGTGTGAGTATAGTCGCGTGACATTGACAGAGGTGTGTGTTTGTGTTCAGATGGAGTGTGATGACGTACGAGGTGCCCACCACCACCAGACGCACCCCGACGGTGAAGGAAGACGACAGCCTCGATTCTCCTCTGCAGGTAAATTACTTTCGGGAAGCTGTCTGCCTTTTTGACAGATGGTGTCTCTACATTAGCTTCCACAGCTCCAAGAAAAGACATTGGAAAGCATCCACTGAGGATCAATTGAACCCGGCAGCTGGCAGCCGAGGCAATCAGCCCTAAAGCGGGGGGGGGGGGGGGGGTAGAAACTGATTGAGAGCTGCTCTGTATTTTGATTTGAAGCTGGTTCAAACCTCTCTTTCTGGTGGTTTCAGGGCATGCTTTTATTACAGCACGTTCACAGCCAGTTTTTATCCACTAACTCATTCATTGGCTTCGTGAATGATGGAGGGGAAATGGAGTGTTCTTCCAGTTTAAAGGATGCCATCAGTCCTTTGTCAATTAGTTAAAAGGTCTTTTTTGGCTGAATGCGTACAAGTGGATCAAATGTGCTGTCAGTACTGTCAGACTATTCTGTCTTTATTTTCAAATGACTGATTCAGGCATAATACACCCACCCGAATAAATGTTTCTGCACCACGACAGAAACAACACCTACCATTAAAATGTGTGTAGATATATAAGAAATACTATCACTCTTCAGATCCGTTATAAATATCACATGTCCAGACCTCAGCTCGGTGTTAAGGGTACATGTTTAGGAAGATGAAATGTAACCTAGTTGTCAGCACTAAACTGATCTGAAGCAGACGGCTTTCAAAACATCTCGAAAATATAGAAAGTGCTGCATTAGTTTGAAGGACAGTTTGCTGGACGTCAGGGTTACTCAAAGTGGTCAAAAGGACGGAGATTTATATCCAGTCGCATGATGAAAATGTCAAGACCTACTTTAAAATAGTCTTCCCTACTTGAGGTGGTACTGTCTCAAATCATCCCAGGAACAAACCTCCACCCTCTCTCAATTCAATATTCTTAAGTGGCATGAATGTCAGGTGACCAATATTGCCAAAGCGTCAAGGATAATAACCGCAAGTATCTCTCTCTCTCTCCCCCTCTCTCTCTCAGGTCCACATCACTCAGTATGCAGACTCCGTAGCCTCCCACCTCGCCAAGATCCTGGACTCGGACAAACACAGCGACGTCATTTCCTCCGCCAAGTACGTGAAACGAATGCATTCAGAAACTGGGGAGGAGATGGAGATGGGAGTAAAGATGGTGGGTTTAAAGTTAGAGGGGGGGGAGGGGGGGAAATAGAGAAGAGACAGAACGGGACAAGTGAGTGTCTGGACAATGAGTATTGATTCTGTTGCTCCCCGAGGACACACACACACACACACACGCGGAGGGGACAGTAAGTGCTGTCCGGCTGTAAGTGAGAGAGACACGTGAATCAGTATTTAGGGGATGTCCGCAGTGCATTAGTGTTCCTCTTCCTCTGGGAAGCGTCCAGCGGCCATTACAGAGCACTTCCCTCCGTGTGTGTGTGTGTGTGCGTGTGTGTGTGTGTGTGCGTGCGTGTGCGTGTGTGTGTGTACTGATTGTAGTGGAAACCTGCAGCACATTTAACACTCTTCAGGGACTTCACAATGCACTCCAAGCACATGTACTTCTACCGTAAAAACAGGTGTTGTCTATTCCCTGCTTTGACATGTATATATTTTAAATCTTACAATGGAAGATTCAAAGTTCACGAGTTGATCGCTCACTCGTTGCTGTGGGTGAAGGTGTGTTTACAGCTGATGTGATGTATACTGGCTGTTGTTATGTAGTTTACTGTAATGCATGTGTTGTCTTCCTGCCAGCAAAGACACTAAAGGCACCGCTAACTATGATATGTTACTGACACAACACGGTCACTTTTGACAACCAGAAGGAAGTTGAGTGAACAATTAAGCGTGTGTCCATCCTTTGACTCAGATGCTTCACCCTTCTGCACATTTAAGGGTAGAATAAGTAGGTTAAAATCAAAATGTCACTTAATGATTTTCTTACATGTTCCAGTCACAACCGGTTTGGGGTTATTCAACCTTTTACTAAGTTTAAAAAGTACCAGGCCAAACGTTTTTTTTTTGTAATCCAGCTGATAAACAAGCGCCAAACCAAGTATATAAAACCTTTTTGGCGGAGGCAATAAAAACAAGGAAGTGAGATAAGGAGAACAAAGCGTTGTTGTCAATGGACATTTTAAACACATTCTAGGGTATAAATAGTAGGTTAAAGTCGACATGTTTTCAGAGGACACAAATATAAGTTGACTCCCAAAATAAGTGTATTTTTCGAACATCATCCATGCCGCTCTTAAACAACCGCAAAAGCAGTGGCGGTTCTAGACCAATTTGACTGGGGGGCCAGTTATTTTCTGAGGGGGGCCAGTTATTTTCTGAGGGGGGCACAATAAATGCAGGACGAAAAAGAGAACTAGACAGTATGAAGTAATTGCGCATAAGAAAACAATGCAATACAGTTATTGGGACGGTGTGGCGCAGTGCGCTGTGCAATGCTCATCAGATCAAGGGGTGAAACCCGCCGCTGCTGCGTCTGTAAAGCCGTGTGTCCTTGGGCAATACACTTCACCTGAACTTGCTCCTGTGGGTATTGTCCACAGTGACCATTGCATGTAAAAAGAATATGTGTAATGTGTATCTGTAAAGCGCTTTGAGCACTGGAAAAGCGCTATAATAAATGTAAGGAATTATTATTATTATTATTATTGGTATTTGTTTCAGTACACTTATTTATTTCAGATATATCTTATAGTTATTGCTGTTAGCTTCAGCTTAAGTTATAGTGCCATGTTTGCACTAACACCATATTTATATAAAAATAAAGGCAATGAACAGTTACATCTCTACTTTACATAAGGGTGTCTGCACAATCTCACATTACAGCAACAAAATCCTGCGGTTGTTGACAAACCGAGTACCACAAAATATACATTTAAAAAAAAAAAAAAAAAATCATTGTTAGGGGGGCCACAGGGGGGTCAGAGGTCAGTGTTAGGGGGGCACTGGCCCCCTGGTCCCCCCTAGAACCGCCCCTGCGTAAATGATTAATTTAGCTCCTGTCGAACAGACCGTTGCACAATAATCAGCAAACAAAGTCCAAGGGCATGCCTTCAAAAACCGCCTGGAGCTAGTTGACACAATCAAGTGTGCAATCAAACACCTGTAAATAAGAAGAATGAGGACATGATTCATAATTCAGGACAATGGGTTTCTGCAGCGATGAACCGGATCCAGGGTTTTCAAAACGAACAAAGCATGAGTGAATTTAAAGAAGCTGAGTCACACCGCGGCGATGAAACAGCTGTGAGTAATTAGAGAGTGTGTGGAGGCAGGTAGGCGATAATGAAACAAGAGTGTGTGTGTGTGTGTGTGTGTGTGTGTGTGTGTGTGTGTGTGTGTGTGTGTGTGTGTGTGTGTGTGTGTGTGTGTGTGTGTGTGTGTGTGTGTGTGTGTGTGTGTGTGTGTGTGTGTGTGTGTGTGTGTGTGTGTGTGTGTGTGTGTGTGTGTGTGTGTGTGTGTGTGTGTGTGTGTGTGAGATCGTCAAACACTGTGACCGCACCGTGAGTCACTGAATTTGGAATATGCTACCCTGTGGATGTTGTTGCATTTGAAACGTGTCATCCTGTCGACCCTCAGGTTTCTGTGTGGGACGGTGAATGATTTTGTGGCGGAGGTGGGGAAGGCGTACGAGAGAGCGACGGAGAACAAGGAGGAGGCAGACGCCATGGCAAAGAAGGTGTGTAGGGGGGTGTGTGTGTGTGTATGTGTGTGAGATATCGTTCATTATGTAAGAGCTTGTATAACGGTAGCTTTAAGGAGTGGGCCGTGTCGGTGTGTGTACAGAAAGTAGGATCATGCTGATGGATAAATGTCACTTTTCCTTTTCATATTATTTACATTTTCACTCATTCTCCACATTATTAGATTCTAGTTTACGTGGGAATTAAGACTGGCAAGCTAAACACTATTTAAAATAATCAAAAATAGCCTTGAAAAGCATCTTTTTGGGGCGTTTTGTGGATATTACGGATTTTAGTACCATTTTAATTTCAAAATGTTACCGTTTTAATAGTGTATGTATTATTGGGGGAAATACTCCACTCATAAAAAGGTGATACTCGGTCTTCTGCCGTGTCTTGGTCAACAATATGTTCGCATTGATCCATCAGTTCAGTCAAATGTCGTCCCTTGTTCTGCAGTGAAGCCCGACAACAATGATTATTGGTAATCGTGGTTTCTCTGTCTCTCCATTAGCAGTCGTATCATTGTAGTGAGCATTGTAGTTACAATTAAATAAGCTTCTGTCTCTTTCTGTCTCAGTGCTCGTTGCTGAATGAGAAGCTCGATTCCCTCGTCAAGGCCTTAAGTGAGGAGGCGGAGGCTCAGGTAACAACAACACCTGTCATTTGAAGTAGACTTGGCATTCTCATCAGTATAAGAAAGTGTTCGTGTGTGTGTGTGTGTGTGTGTGTGTGTGTGTGTGTGTGTGTGTGTGTGTGTGTGTGTGTGTGTGTGTGTGTGTGTGTGTGTGTGTGTGTGTGTGTGTGTGTGTGTGTGTGTGTGTGTGTGTGTGTGTGTGTGTGTGTGTGTGTGTGTGTGTGTGTGTGTGTGTGTGTGTGTGTGTGTGTTGTGCAGCCTGTGAAAGGGACAGAACCTGCTTCTTTAAGATGAAACTGGTATTGCAAGTTAGACTGATCTAAAACCTAATGCATGATTTTTTTTTTAAAGAATTGTCCATATTTACAAGTGGAAAAATACGTCTTTGAGCTTTTACTTCAAAATATGTATTTGATTGCACATGTTTTTCTATGTCTGGAATCCATTACACATAATAACCGTTTCATACGTTGTTAAAAACGAGTTTTCATAACAGTTAAACCTCATTGGTCTGCTCAATAAGCCACTAAATATAGCTTCCAGATATCTTCGTCAGAGTCGACTAACACATTATATTTCTGACATCCTGAATGTGGAGAGGGTTGAAAATGTTCCTCCTCAGCTGAAACACCAGCGAGCTTTTAAATCCCCGCCCCCATTCAACCTGAGCCTTTACAGGAGAGTGCTAGAAAACACTCGTCTTTTTTTAGACATCTGAAGAGTGGTCGGTCGGTCGGTCGGTCGGTCGGTCGGTCGGTCGGTCGGTCGGTCGGTCGGTAGGTAGGTAGGTAGGTAGGTAGGTAGGTAGGTAGGTAGGTAGGTAGGTAGGTAGGTAGGTAGGTAGGTAGGTAGGTAGGTAGGTGTCGGTCGGTAGGCAGGCAGGTAGAAATTAAGACACAAGAAATAAACAGTCCAAAATATTTCAGAAATAAAATAGCATTCAAAATGTAAAAAGTTTAAGAAAATAAACAATATATATACATGTGTAAAATATACAAGTGGAAATACACATGTTCAGAGGACCTCTAGGTTTCCGGTAGTTTGTTCCAGACGTTCGGAGCACAATAACAGTACACATGTGTTGCAACAGCTAGAGCATGTTTCCTGTGAACTCCAGGTGGTGCCAGCCGGTTCGGTGCCGATCCAGGAGAGCGGGGACTCGAGCCCGATGGAGAGCGGGGGGGAGTCGGGTTCGGAGAGGAAGACGTACCGGTCCAAAGAGCAGCTGATGCTCCGGGCCAACAGCCTGAAGAAAGCCCTGCGGCAGATCATCGAGCAGGCCGAGAAAGGTACGAGAAACTTTTGTGTTAAGAGGATAACATTCCAAATCATTACTGATTAAACTTTTGCATTTGGGAGGGGTCCTAACTGTATTTATGTATCTATTTGTTTGTCTTCTGTCTGTGTGAGATGTAGTTTGCCCTGGTGTTAAGTACTACTTACATTGTTACTCTACCTATTTCTCTATAGAGTGAAGACTACTTTTGATACATGCTCTCACAATAAAAAAAGTAAATAAATAATCCAATGACGTGGTCGTTTCAGTTGTGGACGAGCAGAACCGACACACGCAGGTCCAGAGGATTACCTCCTCGTCCTCCATCAAGAGAGAGAACAGCGAGGAGCTAAAGGACGCCGAGCCACGTGAGTGTATATTATGCTTTTATTTCAGCATACATTCATCTCAGAAAAGAGAGGAGATGCCAGATTATAGCTCATTTCCATCTGCGGTCCTCAGGCAGGTTCATAACAATCAAGAAACATTGCATAATCTCTATCACACAAACAATTAAAAACGTGATTTAAGTACAGGTCAATAAAGTTACAGTTCAAATTGCAAAACTCAGATTACAGTGTAATTAATGTTGGCATGACTGGTTGCTTAATATCAATGTATTTGCACCATAAGAGAGTTGAAGTCAGGACAGGTGACACTTTCATTCCAACTGGAAGAATATCCCAGTGTTTGATGGCCGTAAATGAAAATGCAGATTGTGCGAAGGCGAGGTAAGTGTCTCGTTGGTTTCAACTCAGCGGGGTTTGAGATGAAGGGACACACAAGAAAACGCACTATTGTACATTTTGGGAAATGAACACGGGTGCATTTTGTCACAACGGCTTGAAGACAACTCGGTTTTCGTTGAAGTTATTTCGCCTATCATTCCACAGGAAGACTAGGGGGCAGTGTTTCTCAAACTTGTTCATACCAAGGACCACTTAACCAATAAAAAAACACTCGCGGACCACCTAACTCCACAAATATCCAAAAACACATCGTTTTTTACAAATCGCCTGAAAATGGTACAAACAAGTGGCAACATGTGTGACGAAGGCGCTTATCTGGGCTATATCATGCAATCGAAAGTGAAACGTAAGCTCGTTCCATTGCGGAGATATTCCCGCGAGAGTGCGAAAAACTTAAATAAATGTATTTATTTCAAATGTGAAATTTTACCAATATACTAACGGACCACTAGGGGGCGGTCACGGGCCACCAGTGGTCCGCGGACCACACTTTGAGAAGCACTGGGGTAGAGGAACGTGAGAATTTGGTTAGGGGTTACCAGAACTCTACTTTTCTATCCAGGCTGAAGACTTGCTTTTAATTGAACTATTCTCATCTCACACTGCGCTGTAACTTGTATTCATGTTTTATTATCTTTGCTTTGTCATGTTTCTAATGTGTGTCGTCTTTCATTGTCGTAAAGCACTTTGAATTGCCTTGTGTTGAAAAGTGCTAGATAAATAAACGTGCCTTAAAGAAAACACTCATAATTCCAATTTGACATGGAAACTCGAAACATGAAAATGACCGATCGTTCCTCCCTCCAGGTCCAGGGAGTTTAAGTCCCGCCTCCCCCATCGTCCTGGAGAAACCAGAGAGCCTCCACACGGTCACCTTCAGCGAGGACACTGTGTGAGTCTCTCAATCTGTTTCCTTCACATACTGAATTCTTTTCACACTTTATTAAACCACATGTGTTCCGTGGCTGCAGACAATGCTCAGAGAAGTGTGTGATGAACAACTACTTCGGCATCGGCCTGGACGCCAAGATTTCCCTGGAGTTCAACAACAAGAGGGACGAGCACCCGAAGAAATGCAGGTATGGACGCACGGAGACGTTGAGGCGTTTTATTCGTTCACATTCTCAATAAAACGGGTTATACGTGACGCAGGGACATCAAGTCGTCTGCATATGGGTCCGGGACATTTCATATTTTCAAAGCTTCAAGTGAAAGTCAGTTTCAATTTAAATATGTATTTTTCATTTTAGCATGTGCCCACTGAAAAAGATAACGCTATAAGGCAGGGGTGTCAAACTCAATTTCATCGCGGGCCACATCAGCATTATGGTTGCACTCAAAGGGCCGGTTGTAACTCTATAAAATATATATAAATATATAATATATATAAAATAATGTGTTATATTACATTACTGCCCCTGAACTGGATTATTATCGGATAGGATAATGACTTAGTAATTAACTACGTCTGAAAGCAAATAATTGCAAGTCTCTTCAGTGCGCATGTCACAAAGCGAGATGCATTGTGGGACATGTAGTTCATGGGAAACCTGATTCTGTAAAGCGGCATTTAATCGTATAATAAACGTATTACATTCTTTGCAAGCTCTTGCGGGGCCGCATAAAATGAAGTCGCGGGCCGGATGTAATTCTTGATCTACAAGGAATCTATAATGTTCACGCCAAAACTACAAATATTAAATATGTTGTCTTAATAGCAATAGCTTTTCATAGCATTATTGCTATGACGGTATTAAACGGTATTGCGTTTCTTCGACGCCAAAATGAAAGTGTGTATTGTAGTTGTAATCCTCCTGTCTCGCCCTGCAGCAGCCGCACTAAAAACATGATGTGGTACGGGGTCCTGGGGACCAAAGAGCTGGTCCAGAAGACGTACAAGAACCTGGAGCAGAGGGTCCACCTGGAGGTCAGACGCGCGGAGAATTGGGAATATTTGGGGTGTTTTTCGTGTGTTTTCCCTCTCTGTCTGACCCCTCTCTGTCTGACCCCCTCTCTGTCTCTTCAGTGCGACGGCGTCCCCATGTCTCTGCCCAGTCTTCAGGGATTGGCTGTTCTCAACATCCCCAGCTACGCAGGAGGCATCAACTTCTGGGGGGGCACCAAGGAGGACAATGTGAGTGCAGAGCAGGACGTGACACCTCATAAGGAATTGTGTTGAATGCAAAGTGCAGATTTAAAGGTCCCCTATTATGCAAAATCCACTTCTTCACGTCTCTTCTGCATCAACATGTGTCCCCTCTTCTCCATGTCTCTTCTGCATCAACATGTGTCCCCTCTTCTCCATGTCTCTTCTGCATCAACATGTGTCCCCTCTTCTCCATGTCTCTTCTGCATCAACATGTGTCCCCTCTTCTCCATGTCTCTTCTGCATCAACATGTGTCCCCTCTTCTTCATGTCTCTTCTGCATCAACATGTGTCCCCCTCTTCTCCATGTCTCTTCTACATCAACATGTGTCCCCCTCTCCTCCATGTCTCTTCTACATCAACATGTGTCCCTCTTCTTCATGTCTCTTCTACATCAACATGTGTCCCCTCTTCTCCATGTCTCTTCTACATCAACATGTGTCCCCTCTTCTTCATGTCTCTTCCACATCAACATGTGTCCCCTCTTCTTCATGTCTCTTCTACATCAACATGTCTCCCTCTTCTTCATGTCTTCTTCTACATCAACATGTGTCCCCCTCTACTTCACGTCTCTTCTACATCACATGGTCCCCTCTTCTTCATGTCTCTTCTACATCAACATGTGTCCCCCTCTTCTCCATGTCTCTTCTACATCAACATGTGTCCCCCTCTTCTTCATGTCTCTTCTACATCAACATGTGTCCCCTCTTCTTCATGTCTCTTCTACATCAACATGTGTCCTCTCTTCTTCACGTCTCTTCCACATCAACATGTGTCCCCTCTTCCTTCATGTCTCTTCCACCATCAACATGTGTCCCCCCTTCTTCATGTCTCTTCTACATCAACATGTGTCCCCTCTTCTTCATGTCTCTTCTACATCAACATGTGTCCCCTCTTCTTCATGTCTCTTCTACCTCAACATGTGTCCCCTCTTCTTCACGTCTCTTCCACATCAACATGTGTCCTCTCTTCTTCACGTCTCTTTTACATCAACATGTGTCCCCTCTTCTTCATGTCTCTTCTACATCAACATGTGTCCCCTCTTCTTCATGTCTCTTCTACATCAACATGTGTCCCCCTCTTCTTCATGTCTCTTCTTATACCTCAACATGTGTCCCCTCTTCTTCAGTCTCTTCCACATCAACATGTGTCCTCTCTTCTTCACGGTCCTCTTTTACATCAACATGTGTCCCCTCTTCTTCATGTCTCTTCCACATCAACATGTGTCCCCTCTCTTCATGTCTCTTCTACATCAACATGTCTCCCCTCTTCTTCATGTCTCTTCTACATCAACATGTGTCCCCTCTTCTCCATGTCTCTTCTACATCAACATGTGTCCCCTCTTCCTCATGTCTCTTCTACATCAACATGTGTCCCTTCTTCTTCATGTCTCTTCTACATCAACATGTGTCCCCTCTTCTCCATGTCTCTTCTACATCAACATGTGTCCCTTTCTACATCAACATGTGTCCCCTTCTTCATGTCTCTTCTACATCAACATGTGTCCCCTCTTCTTCATGTCTCTTCTACATCAACATGTGTCCCCTCTCCTCCATGTCTCTTCTACATCAACATGTGTCCCCTCTTCTTCATGTCTCTTTACATCAACATGTGTCCCTCTTCTTCATGTCTTTCTACATCAACATGTGTCCCCTCTCTCCATGTCTCTTCTACATCAACATGTGTCCCTCTTCTACATCAACATGTGTCCCCTCTTCTTCATGTCTCTTCTACATCAACATGTGTCCCCTCTTCTCCATGTCTTTCTACATCAACATGTGTCCCCTCTTCTTCATGTCTCTTCTACATCAACATGTGTCCCCTCTTCTCCATGTCTCTTCTACATCAACATGTGTCCCCTCTTCTTCATGTCTCTCTACATCAACATGTGTCCCTCTTCTTCATGTCTCTTCTACATCAACATGTGTCCCTCTTCTTCATGTCTCTTCTACATCAACATGTGTCCCCTCTTCTTCATGTCTCTTCTACATCAACATGTGTCCCCTCTTCTCCATGTCTTTCTCTACATCAACATGTGTCCCCTCCTCTTCATGTTCTTCTACATCAACATGTGTCCCCTCTTCTCCATGTCTCTTCTACATCAACATGTGTCCCCTCTTCTTCATGTCTCTTCTACATCAACATGTGTCCTCTCTTCTTCACGTCTCTTCTACATCAACATGTGTCCCCTCTTCTTCATGTCTCTTCCACATCAACATGTGTCCCCTCTTCTTCATGTCTTCTACATCAACATGTGTCCCCTCTTCTTCATGTCTCTTCTACATCAACATATGTCCCCTCTCCTCCATGTCTCTTCTACATCAACATGTGTCCCCTCTCCTTCATGTCTCTTCTACATCAACATGTGTCCCCTCTTCTTCATGTCTCTTCTACATCAACATGTGTCCCTCTTCTACATCAACATGTGTCCCCTCTTCTTCATGTTCTCCTCTACATCAACATGTGTCCCCTCTTCTTCATGTCTCTTCTACATCAACATGTGTCCCCTCTTCTTCATGTCTCTTCTACATCAACACGTGTCCCCTCTTCTTCAACATCAACATGTGGCCCTCTTCTCCATGTCTCTTCTACATCAAAACGTGTCCCTCTTCTACATCAACATGTGTCCCCTCTTCTTCATGTCTCTTCTACATCAACATGTGTCCCCTCTTCTCCATGTCTCTTCTACATCAACATGTGTCCCCTCTTCTTCATGTCTCTTCTACATCAACATGTGTCCCCTCTTCTCCATGTCTCTTCTACATCAACATGTGTCCCCTCTTCTTCATGTCTCTTCTACATCAACATGTGTCCTCTTCTTCATGTCTCTTCTACATCAACATGTGTCCCCTCTTCTTCATGTCTCCCACATCAACATGTGTCCCCTCTTCTTCATGTCTCTTCTACATCAACTGTCTCCCCTCTTCTTCATGTCTCTTCTACATCAACATATGTCCCTCTCCTCCATGTCTCTTCTACATCAACATGTGTCCCCTCTCCATGTCTCTTCTACATCAACATGTGTCCCCTCTCTTCATGTCTCTTCTACATCAACATGTGTCCCTCTTCTACATCAACATGTGTCCCCTCTTCTTCATGTCTCTACATCAACATGTGTCCCCTCTTCTTCATGTCTCTTCTACATCAACATGTGTCCCCTCTTCCTCATGTCTTCTACATCAACATGTGTCCCCTCTTCTCCATGTCTCTTCTACATCAACATGTGTCCCCTCTTCTCCATGTCTCTTCTACATCAACATGTGTCCCCTCTTCTTCATGTCTTTCTACATCAACATGTGTCCCCTCTTCTCCATGTCTCTTCTACATCAACATGTGTCCCCCATGTCTTTCTACATCAACATGTGTCCCCTCTTCTTCATGTCTCTCTACATCAACATGTGTCCCCTCTTCTCCATGTCTTCTACATCAACATGTGTCCCCTCTTCTTCATGTCTCTTCTACATCAACATGTGTCCCCTCTTCTCCATGTCTCTTCTACATCAACATGTGTCCCCTCTTCTTCATGTCTCTTCTACATCAACATGTGTCCTCTCTTCTTCACGTCTCTTCTACATCAACATGTGTCCCCTCTCTTCATGTCTCTTCCACATCAACATGTGTCCCTCTTCTTCATGTCTCTTCTACATCAACATGTCTCCCCTCTTCTTCATGTCTCTTCTACATCAACATATGTCCCCTCTCCTATGTCTCTTCTACATCAACATGTGTCCCCTCTCCTTCATTCTCTTCTACATCAACATGTGTCCCCTCTTCTTCATGTCTCTTCTACATCAACATGTGTCCCTCTTCTACATCAACATGTGTCCCCTCTTCTCATGTCTCCTCTACATCAACATGTGTCCCCTCTTCTTCATGTCTTCTACATCAACATGTGTCCCCTCTTCCTCATGTCTCTTCTACATCAACATGTGTCCCCTCTTCTCCATGTCTCTTCTACATCAACATGTGTCCCCTCTTCTCCATGTCTCTTCTACATAAACATGTGTCCCCTCTTATTGTCTCTTCTACATCAACATGTGTCCCCTCTTCTCCATGTCTCTCCTACATCAACATGTGTCCCTCTTCTACATCAACATGTGTCCCCTCTTCTTCATGTCTCCTCCACATCAACATGTGTCCCTCTTCTTCATGTCTCTTCTACATCAACATGTGTCCCCTCTTCTTCATGTCTCTTCTACATCAACATGTGTCCCCTCTTCTTCATGTCTCTTCTACATCAACATGTGTCCCCTCTTCCTAATGTCTCTTCTACATCAACATGTGTCCCCTCTTCTTCATGTCTCTTCTACATCAACATGTGTCCCCTCTTCTTCATGTCTCTTCTACATCAACATGTGTCCCTCTTCTACATCAACATGTGTCCCCTCTTCCTCATGTCTCTTCTACATCAACATGTGTCCCTCTTCTTCATGTCTTCACATCAACATGGTCCTTCATCTCTTCTTCATCAACACGTGTCCCCTCTTCTCCACGTCTCTTCTTCATCAACATGTGTCCCCTCTTCTTCACGTCTCTTCTACATCAACATGTGGAAGTAGAAAGTACAGGTATTTGAGTTCAACATGTAAGAAGTAGAAAGTACAGGTATTTGGGTTCAACATGTGAGAAGTAGAAAGTACAGGTATTTGAGTTCAACATGTAAGAAGTAGAAAGTACAGGTATTTGAGTTCAACATGTAAGAAGTAGAAAGTACAGGTATTTGTGTTCAACATGAAGAAGTAGAAAGTACAGGTATTTGAGTTCAACATGTAAGAAGTAGAAAGTACAGGTATTTGAGTTCAACATGTAAGAAGTAGAAAGTACAGGTATTTGTGTTCAACATGTAAGAAGTAGAAAGTACAGGTATTTGTTCAACATGTAAGAAGTAGAAAGTACAGGTATTTGAGTTCAACATGTAAGAAGTAGAAAGTACAGGTATTTGTGTTCAACATGAGAGTAGAAAGTACAGGTATTTGAGTTCAACATGTAAGAAGTAGAAAGTACAGGTATTTGTTCAACATGTAAGAAGTAGAAAGTACAGGTATTTGAGTTCAACATGTGAGAAGTAGAAAGTACAGGTATTTGTGTTCAACATGTAAGAAGTAGAAAGTACAGGTATTTGAGTTCAACATGTAAGAAGTAGAAAGTACAGGTATTTGTGTTCAACATGAAAGAAGTAGAAAGTACAGGTATTTGAGTTCAACATGTGAGAAGTAGAAAGTACAGGTATTTGTTCAACATGAGAGAAGTAGAAAGTACAGGTATTTGAGTTCAACATGTGAGAAGTAGAAAGTACAGGTATTTGAGTTCAACAGGTATTTGTGTTCAACATGTAAGAAGTAGAAAGTACAGGTATTTGAGTTCAACATGTAAGAAGTAGAAAGTACAGGTATTTGTGTTCAACATGTGAGAAGTCAAAGTAAAAAGTCGTCAGAAAAATAAGTAGTGGAGTAAAGCACTGATACCAGAAAGATGTACATAAGTCCAGTAACGAAGTATTTGTAAAACGAGGCTCTGTTCACTAAAACCTCTTGAAAATGGTGTTGGAATAAGAACATTTGTCAGTTGTCTTGTTTCATAAAGGCGATGTCTTGGCATCAGTAATGCACAGAATTAACCGACGGAAACATAAGCTCATACAGTGTGCTGCTGAAAAGTCTTTTTTCAGTAGTGGGAGTTTGTAGTCCGTCACGACTGGTTCAATGCGTGCTGTAACTGTGCTGCCTTTTCCTCACATGCACCTCTTAACACTGTGTGCTCTTCGTCCTCCTCTTCCTCCCCTCAGCCTGCGCCTTTTCCAGAAGTTTGTGACGTTTCGTATCCTGGTGTGCGGAGGAGACGGCAGCGTGGGCTGGGTGCTCTCAGAGCTCGATAAACTCAACCTCCATAAACAGGTGAGTGCAGAAAGGAGGAGGAGGAGGAGGAAAAGGAGGAGGAGGGGGAGGAAGAGGGGGGGGGTGATATAATAGTCAGGTAATTGTCGAAAACACTGAAGACAAGAGAAAGCAGCAAGTTACCTATAATGCTGATGATAAAAAACTCTATTAGAAGTACGACACATTTTGTAATATGTTGCTGTAGATCACGGGTGTCCAAACTACGGCCCGCGGACCATTTTGAGTCGGCCCTCGCACACAAAAAGTATAATGACTTAACTATAATGAACCTCTGCTTGTCTTATATTGTACTTCTTAAATATATATGTTCAAATATATTACACAGTAGTATTCATGTGTTAAAAAGCGCACTTTTCAAAACATTCAGTCGATTAAAGTTGAAAACATGTTCTAACAAAAAAGCCCGATAACTTATTTACCAACCAGCTTGAAATATACCCTTCATAGTTCCTCTTATTATATTTCCCTCTGAAGCTTCTGTTTTAAGAAACGAGCTGCTAACACAATAAATGAAACCCTCTGGAGAGCTGAGATATTTTTTTCTAACAGCATTTTCAAGTATCAAGAATAATTTGCCTACATTGGATTTACTTTTCCAATTCACAACTTAACTTATGAGGCGATATACCTTCAGTGAGCGGCCCAGGCCTTTGTAGGTTTTGATGAATAAGGTGGTATTTAAACATTAGATAGAAAAGACGGGACGGGAGCGAAGAGAAAGTGAGGTAGGTCATGCCTCACTACCAATGATACACTCATCTGATTAAATAATGTCATGGATTTAATCTGACTTAACCAATGCCATGACGGATAACATAGTTTTTAATTTGAAGTGCCGTGTCAAAAAGGTTTGAATAATTCAAGGTCATATTTGATTAAAGAAACATGTGTTAATGTTAAGGGGTACCACGTGTGATGTTGTTCACTTGTATACAAGATTCGACCTGACTTTCTCCGACCGCACGTTCACAGTCACTTAGTTCAGCTTTAACACGGGAGTGGAGAGGATCCGTTTCTGATGACATGTTGTTCTCCGTTGCAGTGCCAGCTGGGCGTGCTGCCGCTGGGCACGGGGAACGACCTGGCCCGCGTGCTGGGCTGGGGGGGGCTCTGCGACGACGACGCCCAGCTGCTGCAGATCCTGGAGAAGCTGGAGAGAGCCACCACCAAGATGCTGGACCGGTGAGGCCTGAGAGGGGAAAGCAAACAGCCGTATAGCTCCGCTTTTAGCACTATGTAGCACAATTAAGTTTAGCACTAGTTGTAGTTTAGTTTAGCACCATCGCCATTTTAGCACTGTTCTTCTTAGCAGCATGTTAAGCACAGTTTGCCACTAGTCTTAGGACAGTTTAGCACCATTTTAAGCTCTGTTTTTAGAAGCAGTCAGCACTTTCTTTTAACGCCATTTATCAAAACATTTTGCACCGTCACGGGACATTTATAGCACCGTTTTTTGCACATTTTTAAAAGCTTTCCCGACATGTTCCTCTAACTTGTAAGCAAAATCCTTTTCAAGCAACAAATTAACAACAAGAATCCTTCCTAGCCTCGGAAAAGGAAGAATGGTGGAACAGGCTAGCAGGTGTGCGTCATATACGAGGCCCCGCCTTAAATGGAGCACGATTTCCGCCAAAGATTTGGTTATTGGTCCGTGCGCAAAGCATTGTGGGGATTTTAAGACCGCGGAGTCCTCGAAATGTCTCGCTACGAAGTACGCCGGCCTCGGTAGAATTCCAAGTATGCTGGACATTGGAACGGTCCTTCCGGCGGCACTCTAGTATGCTTGAAATAGTGGCTCTGGAGCACCTTCCTCGACATTGAGAAACCCCCCGTGTCCTTCCTCCTATGTCAATCTGATAAACCGTGTGAGTATAGTCGCGTGACATTGACAGAGTGTGTGTGTTTGTGTTCAGATGGAGTGTGATGACGTACGAGGTGCCCACCACCACCAGACGCACCCCGACGGTGAAGGAAGACGACAGCCTCGATTCTCCTCTGCAGGTAAATTACTTTCGGGAAGCTGTCTGCCTTTTTGACAGATGGTGTCTCTACATTAGCTTCCACAGCTCCAAGAAAAGACATTGGAAAGCATCCACTGAGGATCAATTGAACCCGGCAGCTGGCAGCCGAGGCAATCAGCCCTAAAGCGGGGGGGGGGGGGGGGGGGGGGGTAGAAACTGATTGAGAGCTGCTCTGTATTTTGATTTGAAGCTGGTTCAAACCTCTCTTTCTGGTGGTTTCAGGGCATGCTTTTATTACAGCACGTTCACAGCCAGTTTTTATCCACTAACTCATTCATTGGCTTCGTGAATGATGGAGGGGAAATGGAGTGTTCTTCCAGTTTAAAGGATGCCATCAGTCCTTTGTCAATTAGTTAAAAGGTCTTTTTTGGCTGAATGCGTACAAGTGGATCAAATGTGCTGTCAGTACTGTCAGACTATTCTGTCTTTATTTTCAAATGACTGATTCAGGCATAATACACCCACCCGAATAAATGTTTCTGCACCACGACAGAAACAACACCTACCATTAAAATGTGTGTAGATATATAAGAAATACTATCACTCTTCAGATCCGTTATAAAATATCACATGTCCAGACCTCAGCTCGGTGTTAAGGGTACATGTTTAGGAAGATGAAATGTAACCTAGTTGTCAGCACTAAACTGATCAGCAGACGGCTTTCAAAACATCTCGAAAATATAGAAAGTGCTGCATTAGTTTGAAGGACAGTTTGCTGGACGTCAGGGTTACTCAAAGTGGTCAAAAGGACGGAGATTTATATCCAGTCGCATGATGAAAATGTCAAGACCTACTTTAAAATAGTCTTCCCTACTTGAGGTGGTACTGTCTCAAATCATCCCAGGAACAAACCTCCACCCTCTCTCAATTCAATATTCTTAAGTGGCATGAATGTCAGGTGACCAATATTGCCAAAGCGTCAAGGATAATAACCGCAAGTATCTCTCTCTCTCCCCCTCTCTCTCTCAGGTCCACATCACTCAGTATGCAGACTCCGTAGCCTCCCACCTCGCCAAGATCCTGGACTCGGACAAACACAGCGACGTCATTTTCCGCCCAAGTACGTGAAACGAATGCATTCAGAAACTGGGGCGGAGATGGAGATGGGAGTAAAGATGGTGGGTTTAAAGTTAGAGGGGGGGGAGGGGGGGAAATAGAGAAGAGACAGAACGGGACAAGTGAGTGTCTGGACAATGAGTATTGATTCTGTTGCTCCCCGAGGACACACACACACACACACGCGGAGGGGACAGTAAGTGCTGTCCGGCTGTAAGTGAGAGAGACACGTGAATCAGTATTTAGGGGATGTCCGCAGTGCATTAGTGTTCCTCTTCCTCTGGGAAGCGTCCAGCGGCCATTACAGAGCACTTCCCTCCGTGTGTGTGTGTGTGCGTGTGTGTGTGTGTGTGCGTGCGTGTGCGTGTGTGTGTGTACTGATTGTAGTGGAAACCTGCAGCACATTTAACACTCTTCAGGGACTTCACAATGCACTCCAAGCACATGTACTTCTACCGTAAAAACAGGTGTTGTCTATTCCCTGCTTTGACATGTATATATTTTAAATCTTACAATGGAAGATTCAAAGTTCACGAGTTGATCGCTCACTCGTTGCTGTGGGTGAAGGTGTGTTTACAGCTGATGTGATGTATACTGGCTGTTGTTATGTAGTTTACTGTAATGCATGTGTTGTCTTCCTGCCAGCAAAGACACTAAAGGCACCGCTAACTATGATATGTTACTGACACAACACGGTCACTTTTGACAACCAGAAGGAAGTTGAGTGAACAATTAAGCGTGTGTCCATCCTTTGACTCAGATGCTTCACCCTTCTGCACATTTAAGGGTAGAATAAGTAGGTTAAAATCAAAATGTCACTTAATGATTTTCTTACATGTTCCAGTCACAACCGGTTTGGGGTTATTCAACCTTTTACTAAGTTTAAAAAGTACCAGGCCAAACGTTTTTTTTTGTAATCCAGCTGATAAACAAGCGCCAAACCAAGTATATAAAACCTTTTTGGCGGAGGCAATAAAAACAAGGAAGTGAGATAAGGAGAACAAAGCGTTGTTGTCAATGGACATTTTAAACACATTCTAGGGTATAAATAGTAGGTTAAAGTCGACATTTTTCAGAGGACACAAATATAAGTTGACTCCCAAAATAAGTGTATTTTTCGAACATCATCCATGCCGCTCTTAAACAACCGCAAAAGCAGTGGCGGTTCTAGACCAATTTGACTGGGGGGCCAGTTATTTTCTGAGGGGGGCCAGTTATTTTCTGAGGGGGGCACAATAAATGCAGGACGAAAAAGAGAACTAGACAGTATGAAGTAATTGCGCATAAGAAAACAATGCAATACAGTTATTGGGACGGTGTGGCGCAGTGCGCTGTGCAATGCTCATCAGATCAAGGGGTGAAACCCGCCGCTGCTGCGTCTGTAAAGCCGTGTGTCCTTGGGCAATACACTTCACCTGAACTTGCTCCTGTGGGTATTGTCCACAGTGACCATTGCATGTAAAAAGAATATGTGTAATGTGTATCGTAAAGCGCTTTGAGCACTGGAAAAGCGCTATAATAAATGTAAGGAATTATTATTATTATTATTATTGGTATTTGTTTCAGTACACTTATTTATTTCAGATATATCTTATAGTTATTGCTGTTAGCTTCAGCTTAAGTTATAGTGCCATGTTTGCACTAACACCATATTTATATAAAATAAAGGCAATGAACAGTTACAATCTCTACTTTACATAAGGGTGTCTGCACAATCTCACATTACAGCAACAAAATCCTGCGGTTGTTGACAAACCGAGTACCACAAAAATATACATTTAAAAAAAAAAAAAAAAAAAAATCATTGTTAGGGGGGCCACAGGGGGTCAGAGGTCAGTGTTAGGGGGACACTGGCCCCCTGGTCCCCCCTAGAACCGCCCCTGCGTAAATGATTAATTTAGCTCCTGTCGAACAGACCGTTGCACAATAATCAGCAAACAAAGTCCAAGGGCATGCCTTCAAAAACCGCCTGGAGCTAGTTGACACAATCAAGTGTGCAATCAAACACCTGTAAATAAGAAGAATGAGGACATGATTCATAATGCAGGACAATGGGTTTCTGCAGCGATGAACCGGATCCAGGGTTTTCAAAACGAACAAAGCATGATTGAAATTTAAAGAAGCTGAGTCACACCGCGGCGATTAACAGCTGTGAGTAATTAGAGAGTGTGTGGAGGCAGGTAGGCGATAATGAAACAAGAGTGTGTGTGTGTGTGTGTGTGTGTGTGTGTGTGTGTGTGTGTGTGTTGTGTGTGTGTGTGTGTGTGTGTGTGTGTGTGTGTGTGTGGTGTGTGTGTGTGTGTGTGTGGTGTGTTGTGTGTGTGTGTGTGTGTGTGTGTGTGTGTGTTGTGTGTGTGTGTGTGTGTGTGTGTTGGTGTGTGTGAGATCGTCAAACACTGTGACCGCACCGTGAGTCACTGAATTTGGAATATGCTACCCTGTGGATGTTGTTGCATTTGAACGTGTCATCCTGTCGACCCTCAGGTTTCTGTGTGGGACGGTGAATGATTTTGTGGCGGAGGTGGGGAAGGCGTACGAGAGAGCGACGGAGAACAAGGAGGAGGCAGACGCCATGGCAAAGAAGGTGTGTAGGGGGGTGTGTGTGTGTGTATGTGTGTGAGATATCGTCATTATGTAAGAGCTTGTATAACGGTAGCTTTAAGGAGTGGGCCGTGTCGGTGTGTGTACAGAAAGTAGGATCATGCTGATGGATAAATGTCACTTTTTCCTTTTCATATTATTTACATTTTCACTCATTCTCCACATTATTAGATTCTAGTTTACGTGGGAATTAAGACTGGCAAGCTAAACACTATTTAAAATAATCAAAAATAGCCTTGAAAAGCATCTTTTGGGGCGTTTTGTGGATATTACGGATTTTAGTACCATTTTAATTTCAAAATGTTACCGTTTTAATAGTGTATGTATTATTGGGGGAAATACTCCACTCATAAAAAGGTGATACTCGGTCTTCTGCCGTGTCTTGGTCAACAATATGTTCGCATTGATCCATCAGTTCAGTCAAATGTCGTCCCTTGTTCTGCAGTGAAGCCCGACAACAATGATTATTGGTAATCGTGGTTTCTCTGTCTCTCCATTAGCAGTCGTATCATTGTAGTGAGCATTGTAGTTACAATTAAATAAGCTTCTGTCTCTTTCTGTCTCAGTGCTCGTTGCTGAATGAGAAGCTCGATTCCCTCGTCAAGGCCTTAAGTGAGGAGGCGGAGGCTCAGGTAACAACAACACCTGTCATTTGAAGTAGACTTGGCATTCTCATCAGTATAAGAAGTGTTCGTGTGTGTGTGTGTGTGTGTGTGTGTGTGTGTGTGTGTGTGTGTGTGTGTGTGTGGTGTGTGTGTGTGTGGTGTGTGTGTGTGTGTGTGTGTGTGTGTGTGTGTGTGTGTGTGGTGTGTGTGTGTGTGTGTGTGTGTGTGTGTGTGTGTGGTGTGTGTGTGTGTGTGGTGTGTTGTGCAGCCTGTGAAAGGGACAGAACCGCTTCTTTAAGATGAAACTGGTATTGCAAGTTTAGACTGATCTAAACCTAATGCATGATTTTTTTTTTAAAGAATTGTCCCTATTTACAAGTGGAAAAATACGTCTTTGAGCTTTTACTTTCAAAATAGTATTGATTGCACATGTTTTTCTATGTCTGGAATCCATTACACATCATAAACCGTTTCATACGTTGTTAAAAACGAGTTTTCATAACAGTTTAAACCTCATTGGTCTGCTCAATAAGCCACTAAATATAGCTTCCAGATATCTTCGTCAGAGTCGACTAACACATTATATTTCTGACATCCTGAATGTGGAGAGGGTTGAAAATGTTCCTCCTCAGCTGAAACACCAGCGAGCTTTTAAATCCCCGCCCCCATTCAACCTGAGCCTTTACAGGAGAGTGCTAGAAAACACTCGTCTTTTTTTAGACATCTGAAGAGTGGTCGGTCGGTGGGTCGGTCGGTCGGTCGGTCGGTCGGTCGGTCGGTCGGTCGGTAGGTAGGTAGGTAGGTAGGTAGGAAGGATGGTAGGTAGGTAGGTCGGTAGGTAGGTAGGTAGGTAGGTAGGTAGGTAGGTAGGTAGGTAGGTGTCGGTCGGTAGGCAGGCAGGTAGAAATTAAGACACAAGAAATAAACAGTCCAAAATATTTCAGAAATAAAATAGCATTCAAAATGTAAAAAGTTTAAGAAAATAAACAATATATATACATGTGTAAAATATACAAGTGGAAATACACATGTTCAGAGGACCTCTAGGTTTCCGGTAGTTTGTTCCAGACGTTCGGAGCACAATAACAGTACACATGTGTTGCAACAGCTAGAGCATGTTTCCTGTGAACTCCAGGTGGTGCCAGCCGGTTCGGTGCCGATCCAGGAGAGCGGGGACTCGAGCCCGATGGAGAGCGGGGGGGAGTCGGGTTCGGAGAGGAAGACGTACCGGTCCAAAGAGCAGCTGATGCTCCGGGCCAACAGCCTGAAGAAAGCCCTGCGGCAGATCATCGAGCAGGCCGAGAAAAGGTACGAGAAACTTTTGTGTTAAGAGGATAACATTCCAAATCATTACTGATTAAACTTTTGCATTTGGGAGGGGTCCTAACTGTATTTATGTATCTATTTGTTTGTCTTCTGTCTGTGTGAGATGTAGTTTGCCCTGGTGTTAAGTACTACTTACATTGTTACTCTACCTATTTCTCTATAGAGTGAAGACTACTTTTGATACATGCTCTCACAATAAAAAAAGTAAATAAATAATCCAATGACGTGGTCGTTTCAGTTGTGGACGAGCAGAACCGACACACGCAGGTCCAGAGGATTACCTCCTCGTCCTCCATCAAGAGAGAGAACAGCGAGGAGCTAAAGGACGCCGAGCCACGTGAGTGTATATTATGCTTTTATTTCAGCATACATTCATCTCAGAAAAGAGAGGAGATGCCAGATTATAGCTCATTTCCATCTGCGGTCCTCAGGCAGGTTCATAACAATCAAGAAACATTGCATAATCTCTATCACACAAACAATTAAAAACGTGATTTAAGTACAGGTCAATAAAGTTACAGTTCAAATTGCAAAACTCAGATTACAGTGTAATTAATGTTGGCATGACTGGTTGCTTAATATCAATGTATTTGCACCATAAGAGAGTTGAAGTCAGGACAGGTGACACTTTCATTCCAACTGGAAGAATATCCCAGTGTTTGATGGCCGTAAATGAAAATGCAGATTGTGCGAAGGCGAGGTAAGTGTCTCGTTGGTTTCAACTCAGCGGGGTTTGAGATGAAGGGACACACAAGAAAACGCACTATTGTACATTTTGGGAAATGAACACGGGTGCATTTTGTCACAACGGCTTGAAGACAACTCGGTTTTCGTTGAAGTTATTTCGCCTATCATTCCACAGGAAGACTAGGGGGCAGTGTTTCTCAAACTTGTTCATACCAAGGACCACTTAACCAATAAAAAAACACTCGCGGACCACCTAACTCCACAAATATCCAAAAACACATCGTTTTTACAAATCGCCTGAAAATGGTACAAACAAGTGGCAACATGTGTGACGAAGGCGCTTATCTGGGCTATATCATGCAATCGAAAGTGAAACGTAAGCTCGTTCCATTGCGGAGATATTCCCGCGAGAGTGCGAAAAACTTAAATAAATGTATTTATTTCAAATGTGAAATTTTACCAATATACTAACGGACCACTAGGGGGCGGTCACGGGCCACCAGTGGTCCGCGGACCACACTTTGAGAAGCACTGGGGTAGAGGAACGTGAGAATTTGGTTAGGGGTTACCAGAACTCTACTTTTCTATCCAGGCTGAAGACTTGCTTTTAATTGAACTATTCTCATCTCACACTGCGCTGTAACTTGTATTCATGTTTTATTATCTTTGCTTTGTCATGTTTCTAATGTGTGTCGTCTTTCATTGTCGTAAAGCACTTTGAATTGCCTTGTGTTGAAAAGTGCTAGATAAATAAACGTGCCTTAAGAAAACACTCATAATTCCAATTTGACATGGAAACTCGAAACATGAAAATGACCGATCGTTCCTCCCTCCAGGTCCAGGGAGTTTAAGTCCCGCCTCCCCCATCGTCCTGGAGAAACCAGAGAGCCTCCACACGGTCACCTTCAGCGAGGACACTGTGTGAGTCTCTCAATCTGTTTCCTTCACATACTGAATTCTTTTCACACTTTATTAAACCACATGTGTTCCGTGGCTGCAGACAATGCTCAGAGAAGTGTGTGATGAACAACTACTTCGGCATCGGCCTGGACGCCAAGATTTCCCTGGAGTTCAACAACAAGAGGGACGAGCACCCGAAGAAATGCAGGTATGGACGCACGGAGACGTTGAGGCGTTTATTCGTTCACATTCTCAATAAAACGGGTTATACGTGACGCAGGGACATCAAGTCGTCTGCATATGGGTCCGGGACATTTCATATTTTCAAAGCTTCAAGTGAAAGTCAGTTTCAATTTAAATATGTATTTTTCATTTTAGCATGTGCCCACTGAAAAAGATAACGCTATAAGGCAGGGGTGTCAAACTCAATTTCATCGCGGGCCACATCAGCATTATGGTTGCACTCAAAGGGCCGGTTGTAACTCTATAAAATATATATAAATATATAATATATATAAAATAATGTGTTATATTACATTACTGCCCCTGAACTGGATTATTATCGGATAGGATAATGACTTAGTAATTAACTACGTCTGAAAGCAAATAATTGCAAGTCTCTTCAGTGCGCATGTCACAAAGCGAGATGCATTGTGGGACATGTAGTTCATGGGAAACCTGATTCTGTAAAGCGGCATTTAATCGTATAATAAACGTATTACATTCTTTGCAAGCTCTTGCGGGGCCGCATAAAATGAAGTCGCGGGCCGGATGTAATTCTTGATCTACAAGGAATCTATAATGTTCACGCCAAAACTACAAATATTAAATATGTTGTCTTAATAGCAATAGCTTTTCATAGCATTATTGCTATGACGGTATTAAACGGTATTGCGTTTCTTCGACGCCAAAATGAAAGTGTGTATTGTAGTTGTAATCCTCCTGTCTCGCCCTGCAGCAGCCGCACTAAAAACATGATGTGGTACGGGGTCCTGGGGACCAAAGAGCTGGTCCAGAAGACGTACAAGAACCTGGAGCAGAGGGTCCACCTGGAGGTCAGACGCGCGGAGAATTGGGAATATTTGGGGTGTTTTTCGTGTGTTTTCCCTCTCTGTCTGACCCCTCTCTGTCTGACCCCCTCTCTGTCTCTTCAGTGCGACGGCGTCCCCATGTCTCTGCCCAGTCTTCAGGGATTGGCTGTTCTCAACA
Source organism: Pseudochaenichthys georgianus (assembly GCF_902827115.2). Classification (NCBI taxonomy): domain Eukaryota; kingdom Metazoa; phylum Chordata; class Actinopteri; order Perciformes; family Channichthyidae; genus Pseudochaenichthys; species Pseudochaenichthys georgianus. The sequence goes on from NC_047520.1 coordinate 3,841,827, forward strand.
TCCCCAGCTACGCAGGAGGCATCAACTTCTGGGGGGGCACCAAGGAGGACAATGTGAGTGCAGAGCAGGACGTGACACCTCATAAGGAATTGTGTTGAATGCAAAGTGCAGATTTAAAGGTCCCCTATTATGCAAAATCCACTTCTTCACGTCTCTTCTGCATCAACATGTGTCCCCTCTTCTCCATGTCTCTTCTGCATCAACATGTGTCCCCTCTTCTCCATGTCTCTTCTGCATCAACATGTGTCCCCTCTTCTCCATGTCTCTTCTGCATCAACATGTGTCACCTCTTCTCCATGTCTCTTCTGCATCAACATGTGTCCCCTCTTCTTCATGTCTCTTCTGCATCAACATGTGTCCCCTCTTCTCCATGTCTCTTCTACATCAACATGTGTCCCCTCTTCTTCATGTCTCTTCTACATCAACATGTGTCCCCTCTTCTTCATGTCTCTTCTACATCAACATGTGTCCCCTCTTCTCCATGTCTCTTCTACATCAACATGTGTCCCCTCTTCTTCATGTCTCTTCCACATCAACATGTGTCCCCTCTTCTTCATGTCTCTTCTACATCAACATGTCTCCCCTCTTCTTCATGTCTCTTCTACATCAACATGTGTCCCCTCTACTTCACGTCTCTTCTACATCAACATGTGTCCCCTCTTCTTCATGTCTCTTCTACATCAACATGTGTCCCCTCTTCTCCATGTCTCTTCTACATCAACATGTGTCCCCTCTTCTTCATGTCTCTTCTACATCAACATGTGTCCCCTCTTCTTCATGTCTCTTCTACATCAACATGTGTCCTCTCTTCTTCACGTCTCTTCCACATCAACATGTGTCCCCTCTTCTTCATGTCTCTTCCACATCAACATGTGTCCCCCCTTCTTCATGTCTCTTCTACATCAACATGTGTCCCCTCTTCTTCACGTCTCTTCTACATCAACATGTGTCCCCTCTTCTTCATGTCTCTTCTACCTCAACATGTGTCCCCTCTTCTTCACGTCTCTTCCACATCAACATGTGTCCTCTCTTCTTCACGTCTCTTTTACATCAACATGTGTCCCCTCTTCTTCATGTCTCTTCTACATCAACATGTGTCCCCTCTTCTTCACGTCTCTTCTACATCAACATGTGTCCCCTCTTCTTCATGTCTCTTCTACCTCAACATGTGTCCCCTCTTCTTCACGTCTCTTCCACATCAACATGTGTCCTCTCTTCTTCACGTCTCTTTTACATCAACATGTGTCCCCTCTTCTTCATGTCTCTTCCACATCAACATGTGTCCCCTCTTCTTCATGTCTCTTCTACATCAACATGTCTCCCCTCTTCTTCATGTCTCTTCTACATCAACATGTGTCCCCTCTTCTCCATGTCTCTTCTACATCAACATGTGTCCCCTCTTCCTCATGTCTCTTCTACATCAACATGTGTCCCTTCTTCTTCATGTCTCTTCTACATCAACATGTGTCCCCTCTTCTCCATGTCTCTTCTACATCAACATGTGTCCCTCTTCTACATCAACATGTGTCCCCTCTTCTTCATGTCTCTTCTACATCAACATGTGTCCCCTCTTCTTCATGTCTCTTCTACATCAACATGTGTCCCCTCTCCTCCATGTCTCTTCTACATCAACATGTGTCCCCTCTTCTTCATGTCTCTTCTACATCAACATGTGTCCCCTCTTCTTCATGTCTCTTCTACATCAACATGTGTCCCCTCTTCTCCATGTCTCTTCTACATCAACATGTGTCCCTCTTCTACATCAACATGTGTCCCCTCTTCTTCATGTCTCTTCTACATCAACATGTGTCCCCTCTTCTCCATGTCTCTTCTACATCAACATGTGTCCCCTCTTCTTCATGTCTCTTCTACATCAACATGTGTCCCCTCTTCTCCATGTCTCTTCTACATCAACATGTGTCCCCTCTTCTTCATGTCTCTTCTACATCAACATGTGTCCCCTCTTCTTCATGTCTCTTCTACATCAACATGTGTCCCCTCTTCTTCATGTCTCTTCTACATCAACATGTGTCCCCTCTTCTTCATGTCTCTTCTACATCAACATGTGTCCCCTCTTCTCCATGTCTCTTCTACATCAACATGTGTCCCCTCTTCTTCATGTCTCTTCTACATCAACATGTGTCCCCTCTTCTCCATGTCTCTTCTACATCAACATGTGTCCCCTCTTCTTCATGTCTCTTCTACATCAACATGTGTCCTCTCTTCTTCACGTCTCTTCTACATCAACATGTGTCCCCTCTTCTTCATGTCTCTTCCACATCAACATGTGTCCCCTCTTCTTCATGTCTCTTCTACATCAACATGTCTCCCCTCTTCTTCATGTCTCTTCTACATCAACATATGTCCCCTCTCCTCCATGTCTCTTCTACATCAACATGTGTCCCCTCTCCTTCATGTCTCTTCTACATCAACATGTGTCCCCTCTTCTTCATGTCTCTTCTACATCAACATGTGTCCCTCTTCTACATCAACATGTGTCCCCTCTTCTTCATGTCTCCTCTACATCAACATGTGTCCCCTCTTCTTCATGTCTCTTCTACATCAACATGTGTCCCCTCTTCCTCATGTCTCTTCTACATCAACATGTGTCCCCTCTTCTTCATGTCTCTTCTACATCAACATGTGTCCCCTCTTCTCCATGTCTCTTCTACATCAACATGTGTCCCTCTTCTACATCAACATGTGTCCCCTCTTCTTCATGTCTCTTCTACATCAACATGTGTCCCCTCTTCTCCATGTCTCTTCTACATCAACATGTGTCCCCTCTTCTTCATGTCTCTTCTACATCAACATGTGTCCCCTCTTCTCCATGTCTCTTCTACATCAACATGTGTCCCCTCTTCTTCATGTCTCTTCTACATCAACATGTGTCCTCTCTTCTTCACGTCTCTTCTACATCAACATGTGTCCCCTCTTCTTCATGTCTCTTCCACATCAACATGTGTCCCCTCTTCTTCATGTCTCTTCTACATCAACATGTCTCCCCTCTTCTTCATGTCTCTTCTACATCAACATATGTCCCCTCTCCTCCATGTCTCTTCTACATCAACATGTGTCCCCTCTCCTTCATGTCTCTTCTACATCAACATGTGTCCCCTCTTCTTCATGTCTCTTCTACATCAACATGTGTCCCTCTTCTACATCAACATGTGTCCCCTCTTCTTCATGTCTCCTCTACATCAACATGTGTCCCCTCTTCTTCATGTCTCTTCTACATCAACATGTGTCCCCTCTTCCTCATGTCTCTTCTACATCAACATGTGTCCCCTCTTCTCCATGTCTCTTCTACATCAACATGTGTCCCCTCTTCTCCATGTCTCTTCTACATCAACATGTGTCCCCTCTTCTTCATGTCTCTTCTACATCAACATGTGTCCCCTCTTCTCCATGTCTCTTCTACATCAACATGTGTCCCTCTTCTACATCAACATGTGTCCCCTCTTCTTCATGTCTCTTCTACATCAACATGTGTCCCCTCTTCTCCATGTCTCTTCTACATCAACATGTGTCCCCTCTTCTTCATGTCTCTTCTACATCAACATGTGTCCCCTCTTCTCCATGTCTCTTCTACATCAACATGTGTCCCCTCTTCTTCATGTCTCTTCTACATCAACATGTGTCCTCTCTTCTTCACGTCTCTTCTACATCAACATGTGTCCCCTCTTCTTCATGTCTCTTCCACATCAACATGTGTCCCCTCTTCTTCATGTCTCTTCTACATCAACATGTCTCCCCTCTTCTTCATGTCTCTTCTACATCAACATATGTCCCCTCTCCTCCATGTCTCTTCTACATCAACATGTGTCCCCTCTCCTTCATGTCTCTTCTACATCAACATGTGTCCCCTCTTCTTCATGTCTCTTCTACATCAACATGTGTCCCTCTTCTACATCAACATGTGTCCCCTCTTCTTCATGTCTCCTCTACATCAACATGTGTCCCCTCTTCTTCATGTCTCTTCTACATCAACATGTGTCCCCTCTTCCTCATGTCTCTTCTACATCAACATGTGTCCCCTCTTCTCCATGTCTCTTCTACATCAACATGTGTCCCCTCTTCTCCATGTCTCTTCTACATCAACATGTGTCCCCTCTTCTTCATGTCTCTTCTACATCAACATGTGTCCCCTCTTCTCCATGTCTCTTCTACATCAACATGTGTCCCTCTTCTACATCAACATGTGTCCCCTCTTCTTCATGTCTCCTCCACATCAACATGTGTCCCCTCTTCTTCATGTCTCTTCTACATCAACATGTGTCCCCTCTTCTTCATGTCTCTTCTACATCAACATGTGTCCCCTCTTCTTCATGTCTCTTCTACATCAACATGTGTCCCCTCTTCCTCATGTCTCTTCTACATCAACATGTGTCCCCTCTTCTTCATGTCTCTTCTACATCAACATGTGTCCCCTCTTCTTCATGTCTCTTCTACATCAACATGTGTCCCTCTTCTACATCAACATGTGTCCCCTCTTCCTCATGTCTCTTCTACATCAACATGTGTCCCCTCTTCTTCATGTCTCCTCCACATCAACATGTGTCCCCTCTTCTCCATGTCTCTTCTACATCAACATGTGTCCCCTCTTCTTCATGTCTCTTCTACATCAACATGTGTCCCCTCTTCTTCATGTCTCTTCTACATCAACATGTGACCTTTAAAATGTTGTACTCGTTCCTTTTGTCCAGAACTTCGGCGCTCCGTCGTTCGATGATAAGAAGCTGGAGGTGGTGGCGGTGTTTGGCTCCATGCAGATGGCCATGTCCAGAGTCATCAACCTGCAGCACCACCGCATCGCTCAGGTAACGGACACACCTTTATTATCAGACATTATAGATTGCATTCAAAATAACTACAATATGAAATGAGAGCAATTTAATTCTTGGAAACGTCGAGTAAGGTCGTGTATGCAGGGAAGAGAACCGTGGACAGGAAGTGCGATCTGACGGCTGCTTTTCCCTGCTTGCTCTCCTCAGTGCCGCCAGGTGAAGATCACCATCCTGGGGGAGGAGGGCGTCCCGGTGCAGGTGGACGGGGAGGCGTGGATCCAGCCGCCCGGCATCGTGGAGATCGCCCACAAGAACCGCGCTCAGATGCTCACCAGAGACAGAGTAAAGTCCCACTCAAATATTCACTGTGGGGGTTTTTTCGTGCTACTGGATTAGCGTGTGCTAAAGGGCTGCAGCTAACCACGGCTTTCGTTATTGATAGTGAAACATTTACAAAAATCCAATCTGATGTCTTTAATTAATGTGTTGTTTTATCAATTCACCAATGACCTTCAGATATGCCGTTTAATGTGATTAGAAACACATAGAAAATAAATCATCTCCATATTTGAGAGGCTAAAAACGATGTATTTCTACAGTGCACACATGTGGGTGTTTTACAGGCTACTGATGTCGGGCTGCAGCTAATACAAATGTTAGTTATTAATCATTTGGTTTATAAAATGACAAAAATAGTGAATTTTTGTACAGCCAAGCTTCTCAAATTCTTACGTTGTGTCTTAAAATCTTGAATTTCTTCACTAAAACCTAAATATATTCAGTTTAATGTGATGGGCCGGGACTTTAACGCGTTAATTAAGATTAATTAATTACACAAAAATTAACGCACTTTAATCGCACTTATTTTTGCACAGCGGAACGTTTCTCACTGGATGAGTTTCAGGCGTACCGATTATACTGGAGCACCAACTAACGTTCATGACTTCAGCATGGGACTTCAAACAACAACAAACCACGGTGATCAATAGTCAAACATGAACGAACAAGCTGATGAGACCGCTTTGGTCGGCCCCGTGGATGGGACATTTTGTTTTAAAAAACGGACGGATGGAAGCGTCGATAAGAGCTTCCATCCGCAGCCTCCATTTGCATATCACCGCAGCACATCAAGCCTAAAGTATCACCTACATGCAAAGCATGTAGCAGCTAGCGTGGACGTTAGCCCGACTCCGAGTGCAAGGAACCACACCCTGACCCACACTCAACCAGAGGACTGGTTTCAGGGCCAGGATGAGTGAGTCCACGTCTGAGAGGATAACCAGCTCCCTGGCTCTCTGGACTGCACTCGACTGTCGACCACTTGGAGTCAAATCCATGTGGAAATGGCTTCTCACTGTTCTCAGGTCAAATATGTATCTTTGATTAAAAATGCGATTAATTTCGATTAATTAATTACAAAGCCTCTAATTAATTAGATAAATTGTTTTAATCGAGTCCCGGCATAGAGAAAAGAAGGAAATCTTCATATTTGAGAGGCTAAAAAACTGCATGAAAAACGACTCTGATTAAATAAATGATCAGAATAATGACTTGTCGATCAGTGCGGCTCTAATGAACACGTCTACTATCTGTTATGGAAATGACAGTGTTGGCTTGTCGTCCTCGTCCTTCTTCCATATCGCAGCGGAAACATCCCCTCCCAGCTTCTGCTCTCTGCCCTTTGTTGTTGACTCTTTTTCTCTATTTTGGGATTTCTTAAATCAAACTCGTAGCCGCTGTGTTTGTTCTCTCTTCTCGCCGCTCAATCTGTTCGAGAGCTCTCTTGAGCCGAAGCACTTTTGGCTATTTGTTTCCATGGTTTCCTCCTTAAGTACTGCAGAGAGGGAGGAGAGATGTTCCTCCTGAATGTGGCTTGTATTCAATGCCATGGTGACGGTTATGTTTCGTGTGAGCGCTGTCCCTGCTGGAACGTATAAAGGAGGCGAAATTAACTTCTACTAGCTTCTAACTTCTTGTTGAGAGGTTGTGCCCGCGACCTAACCTTAGGCAGGAAGACGCTGCGATGAAACACGGAGTCAAAAGTCACTATGGTATGCTTAAGTGAGTAGTAGACATACTGAAAGGACCTTAAGTGGTGATTGTTTGACTTGAGATGGGTCCAAAACTAGCAGGTCCATGTAGGCTAGGGTTAGGGTTAGGGTTACCCCCCTAACCCTAACCCTAGCCTGTATGGACAGGTCCTTCAGAGGTAAAGCTAGACATCGAGTTGTTTCCCTGCGAGTCACTCCCTGGTGTTTACTGGAACATCTTCTGCCTCTTTGGGTCTCCTTGAGTTTCCCATTTATGTTTTCCTCCGATACAAAACATGAAGGAGCAGCTGCCAGGGGGCTCTTCAATTCAAGTGCCGTCTTTCAGCAGAGACGTGTAAAGAACACACATCCTTTACTCAAGTACAAGTACAGATACTCGTGTTTAAAGTAGAAGTACTGACTAAACGTCTTTACTCAAGTCAAAGTAAAGAAGTATGGGCTTCGAGTAAAAAGTACCCAGAGCTAGCAGCTGCTTTAAAGAGTACCTGACCTCCCTTTATATCAATAGAACAATAATGTCATTGTTAGCTAATGAATGTTTCCATGCTGAACAACGGCAACATGACAACGTTTCCATTGGTCCCTCTTCTTTAGAGAAGACCAGGAAGTGATGGATACACGGATCGTGTTCCAATCAATAGGCACGCAATGACTCGATAACGATCACGCACCAACACACATTCAGACTAAAGGAACCAGCTGTTTGGGAAATGAGAGAAGTAGAAAGTACAGGTATTTGGGTTCAACATGTAAGAAGTAGAAAGTTCAGGTATTTGAGTTCAACATGTAAGAAGTAGAAAGTACAGGTATTTGAGTTCAACATGTGAGAAGTAGAAAGTACAGGTATTTGTGTTCAACATGTAAGAAGTAGAAAGTACAGGTATTTGAGTTCAACATGTGAGAAGTAGAAAGTACAGGTATTTGAGTTCAACATGTAAGAAGTAGAAAGTTCAGGTATTTGAGTTCAACATGTGAGAAGTAGAAAGTACAGGTATTTGTGTTCAACATGTAAGAAGTAGAAAGTACAGGTATTTGAGTTCAACATGTGAGAAGTAGAAAGTACAGGTATTTGAGTTCAACATGTAAGAAGTAGAAAGTTCAGGTATTTGGGTTCAACATGTGAGAAGTATAAGAAGTAGAAAGATTGTTGTGTTTCTCTCCGTGTTGAAAAGGAGTGATTTACTTTTGTTGTTGTCCCGCCAGGCGTTCGAGAGCACGCTGAAGTCGTGGGAGGACAAGAGGAAGGTTGACAGCTACCGAGACAGCAGACCCCGCCTCAACTCCCAGCAGTCCATGGAGTACCTGACGGAGGAGGAGTGCGCTCAGGTGCAGCAGCTGGGCATCGTGGCCGACACACTCATCAACAAGTGAGGAGAAGTCAATCTGTCAGTGTGTGTGTGTGTGTGTGTGTGTGTGTGTGTGTGTGTGTGTGTGTGTGTGTGTGTGTGTGTGTGTGTGTGTGTGTGTGGTGTGTGTGTGTGTGTGTGTGTGTGTGTGTGTGTGTGTGTGTGTGTGTGTGTGTGTGTGTGTGTGTGTGTGTGTGTTGTGTGTGTGGTGTGTGTGTGTGTGTGTGTGTGTGTGTGTGTGTGTGTGTGTGTGTGTGTGTGTGTGTGTGTGTGTGTGTGTGTGTGTGTGTGTGTGTGTGTGTGTGTGTGTACAGACGGAGAGATCGAACACATGTGTTATCCTCTCCAGAATGGAAGTAGTCCTCACATGCAGAGCATCAACTAGTTCCTGAACCGTGTCCTTCACATGCTGATAGACAAGAGAGGGAGTTACACCGTCACAAGATGGAGGACTAGAAAGCAGTATTCAATGTTTCACTTATGATTTGAGATTTTAAAATGTCTGTTTTCGATCTAAAAGTCCCGCCGAAATAAGATTGTTGGGATATGCTAACATGTTGAGTTGACTTGAGACAACACACTTCTCCTGTAGGGCAGTTGGACTACAGCAACTACACATGTAAGGGGGAAGGGGGGGCAGGATTACAATTTTGAACAACTTTTTACACTGAAACATCTGTGCAGGTAGGAAGGAGAAGTAAAGTAGAAGAGTTTAAATTAATGTTAATGCCAATAGCAATTGTTTTAAATGTTAGGTTTACTGGAAGGAGAAGCTGGAAGTGTTGCTCAGTGTTTCCGCCAGAGCAGGGCTGAGAGGGCGTCCACCCGAGAGCGAGGGTGTGACGTCACGTCGTGCCACGTCGTTTCACGTGACTTGAATTTTGAATTGAGCCGTCCCTTATAGATACTCTCCAGGGTTCTTACGGTCATTACAAACCCGGAAACGTCATGGAAATTCAAAATGCTAATTCCAGGCCCTGGGAAACAATAATTTTCCCAAAGATTTGGAAAAGTTATGGAAATTTAACTAAAGTTGCATCAAATAAAATTTATATTTTATCTAATTGCCGAAATAGTAATACTATAATGATAATAAATACTGTATCGTATCGTAATGAAACGTAAAATGGCATTTTAGGTATTTTGCTGGTGAGAGATTTGAGTTGCGTTAGCCTGTAGAAGCTAGCAAGCTACTATTTGATTTGTTTCAGATCGGCACAACATGTTTCAGATGCAGACCTTATTTTCCTGTTCCGTGTTAAAATAAACCATTTTCAGTGGAACGCTGAGAAAGAGTCATTTCTTTGGTCGTGGAAAACTAGGTAAAGGTCATGGAAAATCATTGGTGAAAAAGTGTATGGACCCTGACTATCTCTTTACGTATTAGTGATGGGAATTCCGGCTCTTCTTAGTGAGCCGGATCATTTGGCTCGGCTCACTAAGAAGAGCCGGCTCTTTCCTAAACGGCTCTTCATGTTACCACAGTTTCCCACGGAGCCTTAGTTTCGCCGCTGCGAGGCTTCGGCGCTCGCAGTTCACACACGTGCTCCACTAGCCCCCCCCCCCCCGTCAAGGCTCTCCGGCAGTACACTCTCCGTCACAGGAACACGCTTCGCTGGCGGCGAAAATAATCCCACCTTTGCCCTCCAACAGAGGGATGTCCTTTTTGCTTTTCTTAATTTCAAGCGATAAAAACTCGATCTTAACTCGAATACATTTATTTCATCAAATGACGGCAAGACGCTGGTTGCTCTGCACACTTTGGGATTTCTCCAACCCATTGCAATAATCTCATTTATTGGCTACCTTGGTCTCTTCTGCACTTTATTTCCCTCCTTCGTACTTCATGTCCCTCTGAGGTCTTAACAAGTGAAGTCTATGGTCATAAAGGGGATTTAGAAGAGATTAGAAATGGAGGATTTGAGAGCACAATAAAACGTGGGCTATTCCCATACTGCCACCTTCAGAAGAATCACATGGGCCTCAAGTTTCAATAAAAAAAGTGAGCGATTTGAACCAAAAAAGGAGATATTTGGAGCCAGACGACGACGAATACTTGAACTGGTGGGTCATTCTGAAGCTAAGCGAATGCACTGGAATAAAAAACTGAGATTATCTTCAATGAATCTTAAGGTTTTGCGTATGTTAGATTTACAAACACCATCACACTTCTCAGAGCTTATTTAATTGTGTCTTAATTTACATTATTTAATTTCATATTCTGTTCTTGTGCATATCCCATATTCTATTGACATGTATATAGACTTTTTGCACTACTTTTTATTATTATTATTATTGCATTGTCGTCAGAAGAATTTCATTGCCATTTCTACGCCGTAGCTTTGTGCACAATAAAACCTTTGAGTTTGAATGTATATTAAATCCAGAAATACCCCACCCTCTGCCTTTAAATCCGCTCCATCCAAACGTCCACTGCCAGGAATAAAAAAGGAAAGAACTGGAGAAACAACCGGGCTTTGTGTCCCGTCATCAGGCGCAGTGATGTATAATTTCCGATGACTGAAATAATAATGATTCCCTCCCGTCTGTAGGATCCGTGAAGCGGCGAAGACCCACAAGCTGGTGGAGCAGGAGCTCGCGCACGCCGTCAACGCCACGGCCGCCGTGCTCACCGAGGCCAAGCTGTCCAGCCCCGAGGTACACGTTATTTTATTCACTTTATTTACAACGTATCTGTTGCATTGTGTTGGAGGAGCCCGTGACCCCAGTGGTTCATTGTCGTAACTACACCGTCGCTATGTACGGAGGACAATACAGGCCTTGAATCCTTGAGCAGATGTGACGGTTAAACGTTTGGGTGAGGGTCTCATGTCAGTGTTCAGGCTGTTCGTTTTGTTCAACCATCAGTGGATGTTGATCTGAAGGCAAGGCAGGCTTTCCCCCTCCATTTTAAAAGAGACTTACATGTTCAAGATGAGAGAGAGAGAGAGAGAGACGCACAGAGAGACACACACACACACACACACACACACACACACACACACACACACACACACACACACACACACACACACACACACACACACACACACACACACACACACACACACACACACACACACACACACACACACACACACACACACACACACAGAGAGAGAGAGACACACACACACACACACACACACAGAGAGAGAGACACACACACAGAGACACAGAGACACACACACACACACACACACACACACACACACACACACACACAGAGAGAGAGACACACAGAGAGAGACAGACACACACACACACACACACACACACACAGAGAGACACACACGCACGCACGCACACACACACACACACACACACACACAGAGAGACAGACACACACAGAGAGAGACACACACACACACAGAGACAGACACACACAGAGAGACAGACACACACACACAGAGAGACACACACACACACACACACACACACACAGAGAGAGAGACACACACACACACACACACACACACACACACACAGAGAGACAGACACACACACACACACACACACACACACACACACACAGAGAGACACACACACACACACACACACACACACACACACACAGAGAGACACACACACAGAGAGACAGACACACACACACACACACACAGAGATAAGAATTGACTTTAGAAAATACAGATAAAATAGAAAAACATATGAGGGAAAGTGGAAATGAAAGAAAGAAAGAAATTAACTGGAATAAAATACAAATTAATTTGGATATGTAAAAGAAAAAAGAGGAATTTTAAACATGTATTGGATAATTTCAAATGTTTACTTATTTATTATTATTTTATATTAGTTATATATATTTCTTCTTGTATGAAGTGATATAATAATTCATTTAACAGTCTTTTATTCACTTATGATTACACACTGATGTTTATTCAGAAATCCCTTTAACAAACATTTCGAAATGATAAATAATGATATATAAAAAAAATATATCCGTCTTTATTCTGTTCACATAGTCTTTGACTACAGCTTGCAGGTTATTATTTTATTTTAAATAATACATTTGACTTTTATAAAAGTTTCCTGTTGAAGGAAAATCAATGAAACCTGTGGAAAATAAAACAGAAAGTGGCGTAAAATATAAAAAATTGCACTATACTTTTTGTAAAGCACTTTGAACTGCCTTGTGTTGAAAAGTGCTATATAAATAAACTTGCCTTGCCTATACTAAATTTTAGATGGCGTGTTCTGATATTTTAGCATTATAATATATTAATTAATTTGTATTTCCAGTGTCTGAGTCGCAGCACGGCGGTGGAGATCGTGAACAGCAGTAAAGTCCTGCAGGAGGAGACCAGGATGCTGCTGGATGGAAAACTACTGGTACCTCTCCTCTCTGTTCTCTTTCATTCAGTCCTCCACGTCTCGCGTTACAGTTTCTGCCGTCTGTTTATTGTCTGGTTTGCTCTCATTTACCCCGTAAGGACATTTATTCCTCCACTCACAAAAGCCCTTTGTGCAGGAGGACAAATATAATGCCCCTTTGCAAAAATCCTGACATGAAAACAAATCATCTGCTCTCTGCTTTGCTTTTCATCTGCTTCCAATATTTATAACATTTTCAGACTTTCGCTTATTTTATCTCATGTCATTCTTTAAAGAGTCCTCTCCTGCTGATGTTCAGGTGTATATCAGTATGTAGTGTCTCTACTTTAAAGAGTCCTCTCCTGCTGATGTTCAGGTGTATATCAGTATGTAGTGTCTCTACTTTAAAGAGTCCTCTCCTGCTGATGTTCAGGTGTATATCAGTATGTAGTGTCTCTACTTTAAAGAGTCCTCTCCTGTTGATGTTCAGGTGTATATCAGTATGTAGTGTCTCTACTTTAAAGAGTCCTCTCCTGCTGATGTTCAGGTGTATATCAGTGTGTAGTGTCTCTACTTTAAAGAGTCCTCTCCTGCTGATGTTCAGGTGTATATGAGTGTGTAGTGTCTCTACTTTAAAGAGTCCTCTCCTGCTGATGTTCAGGTGTATATCAGTATGTAGTGTCTCTACTTTAAAGAGTCCTCTCCTGCTGATGTTCAGGTGTATATCAGTATGTAGTGTCTCTACTTTAAAGAGTCCTCTCCTGTTGATGTTCAGGTGTATATCAGTATGTAGTGTCTCTACTTTAAAGAGTCCTCTCCTGCTGATGTTCAGGTGTATATCAGTATGTAGTGTCTCTACTTTAAAGAGTCCTCTCCTGCTGATGTTCAGGTGTATATCAGTATGTAGTGTCTCTACTTTAAATAGTCCTCTCCTGCTGGTGTTCAGGTGTATATCAGTATGAAGTGTCTACTTTAAAGAGTCCTCTCCTGCTGATGTTCAGGTGTATATCAGCATTTAGTGCCTCGACTGTGACATGTCTCCTTGCTTTAATGTCCAGTAGAAGCAATAGTGTTACATAGTGATGTCACCAAGTTACTGAAGTGAACAATAGGGCCTCTTTAACTTCAGGTAATCGTTCTATGATTGTCTTCCCTTCTTGCGATGAGAGCTAAAGCACTGCCAGATAAATGAAGACGACCGTCGGATATAGAAACCAGATTATTAGCATAATAGGCCAATCACAAACCAATTAGAACGGCATGTGGCCATGCCTCAGCTGCCGACGGAATGATCGGCTAACATATGTTTATTGTTGACAAATCTGTGCATTAGCATAATATACGCCGGGTGTCAAATGTACATCGTCTTGAGCAGATGTTAGCATTTTCAGTCCAACAGATGGAGGGTTTATTTTTCAATAAATGGCAAGCTATTTCCATCCATCCTCATAAACGAAAGTCGCATTATTACTAGAAATCACGTACGATAACAACAACTAAAGTAATCCCCTACATTCTCTGCCAGTGAGCCTCACACACAGCATTATTTATCAGGAACATTGTTAGATGAATGTGCGTGTAATACATATTTATCGAAATTAAATCTTGATGCATTTTGTTGTCTCTTCCTCAGTCGAAGTCTCCAGAGGAGCAGGAGCTGCGGTCGACTCTGAACAGCCTCAGCACCGAGCTCCACAAGCTGGACGACATCCACTGGATCTGTCCCTTAATGCAGTGCTCCAAGGAGGTGCGTGTGCGTGTGTGTGTGTGTCCGTCCGTGTGCGTGCGTGTGTGTGTGTGTGTGTGTGTGTGTGTGTGTGTGTGTGTGTGTGTGTGTGTGTGTGTGTGTGTGTGTGTGTGTGTGTGTGTGTGTGTGTGTGTGTGTGTGTGTGTGTGTGTGTGTGTGTGTGTGTGTGTGTGTGTGTGTGTGTGTGTGTGTGTGATGAAATCCATTGCATTACAGCATGTCTAGCCACCCCAGTATCCTCTCTGCCGCTCAGTTCGAGCTACTCGCAGCCCATCTGCCCTTTCTGACAATAAGCCAAACAAATGTCTCGTGTTGCTGGTAGCTAATGCTGTTTGTTGTGTGCGTAGGACTCGGTGAGGGGCAGCAGTAAGAGCAGCAGCAGCAGCATGAAGCTGAAGATCATTCCCAAAGTGAAGAAGGACCGAGAGAAGCTCCACAAGCAGAAGTCCAACAGCTCCCTCTCAGGTGGGACTCCAGAACAGAGCTCTGATTGAATGCTTCAGTCCCACACATACATTGGCTCTTGGAGTCAAAAACTCCTACATGTGTTATGGAGCAGCAGACTCTAAAGATATCATTCACCAGTCTTCGGTTATATACTAAAGCAATCAAATCGAGTGCCTTTTCTGTGGCGTTTTACTTTCACACAGGTGGAATCATTCCTCAGCCTTTTGTTTGTTACAAAGTTACAGATCTACCAAATCTTCTACTACTAGTTTACAATCTGTCTTTACATAAACCCTGGTGTTCGCCGATGGCAAAAAGCAGCCATCTCTTAGTTCTCACTTGTCAAAGAATACAATGTTTTACTCTTAAGGCACACACCAGGCCGATTATCGGTGTCGATGGGCGTCAGGCCGACGATGAGCGTCGACACGCCCTACTCAGATTGGTGTGTCCCGCACCGTCGGGTCTTTTCAGCCGAAAACCCGCCGATTCGACATGTTGAATCGGCGGGCAGTCGGCGAAAGGCAGTCGGCAAAAGAAATCACTCTGATTGGCTGTTCAGCTAGCGAACAAACTGGACGACATCCACTGGATCTGACCCTTGAGAAGCGAAACGGAAGTGAGGGACCCAAACAAACGATTAAGAAGGCAAATCTGAAACTTCATTGAACTCCTCCAGCTCTCGACTCAGGTTCGGGAAAGCCCCGTGAGCTTCTCGCTGTAGAGTGAAGATGGAACGCACACGCTATTTGCTGTCTGTTCTTCTTCTCTCGGTTATCACGCAGTCTGTCTTCCGGTTGTCGCCTCTTTTGAATGACGAATACACACTACCGCCGCCTGCTGGTAAGGAGAGGTATTGCCACTCACGCATGCGCAGTTCGTACGTGCTTCTTGGCCGTCGGCTGAAGTCTTTGCGGTGTGTTCCAGTGCGACACATGGCCGAGACGCAGGTCAGGAGACGTGAGGCGACGCAACAGTCGGGGTCCGTCTGTGTCAGTTCTTTGGTGTCAGATTGGTGTGTCCGCCTTTAGGGAGGGAGTTTCAGACAATGCAGAATAAACACTTCCTTAGCGGGTAAAATAACTCCCTGCCAACACCAACATCAAGAGTGTATTGATTTACACTCACATGGTTTTTCAAGCAGGATGTAGCCAATAAGATGTCATATGTCTCAGTATGATCTTGTTTCAGTTGCCGCTGTTTTGGAAATGCCAGGGATTTTGCACGGGTTCTTCAAAATGTCCGGCCTTGACTCGCAGCAGCTCAGCATTAACATTTCGTTTTCCTCTCTCTCTCCCCCTGCAGGAAATTGGGAAATCAAAGGTGGGGCAGTTGAAGCTGACTCCTCGGGCAACTGAAGTCCTTCAAGAGGTGCTTACCACGTGACACCCAGGGGTGAGGAGCACCCTGCTGTCCTCCTGTCCTCTTACTGTGATACCCAGTGGCCTGACAGAGGTGCGAGGAAGGAAAGGAAAACCATCTTCCCAACTTTTAACGCTTCTTCCTCCCTGATTCTGTCGTCTCCACTCTGCAGGGAGGAGTTCCGTTTCCTCTCTTTCTTATTTGTTTGCGAGTTCGAAAGGGAACCTGGATTTGCGTCGCATCGCTCCACCAATCGGCGTTCAGCTTTTGGTTTTGTTTGGAAGTCACGTGAGCAGCAGGAAATCAAGCTGAGGACGAGGGGAGGCGTGCAATGAAAGCGATTCAAGATTCTCGCATATACGTCGTTTTTTTGTTGACAAAGAATTGTGTTTACGTGGTGCTCTCCTCGCATGTCGAGTGCAGCCATATTGTTTTCTTTCTATCAGTTGTTACAATCTTCTAATTCCTTTTCCTCTAACTTTTAATTGTTTTCTTTCTGAACATATGAACAGCGTTTGATTCTTTAATCTCGAGACTTTCGAAGAGTATTTATTTCTTGTTGCTACTGCCATGAGAACTCAAAACGGCAACAGACTGAACAAACATCTCGACCTTATCGTCTACTGAACTGGGGAATATCTTAAATGTTGCAAAAAAATTTACTGAGGAATGTACTTGTGTGGACTTGTATTAACCTGTGGATATTGTTTCACAAACTGCTGTTGTGGTTCTAAAGTGGTTCTTAATAGGCTGTCGTCTGACTTGTGTGGCCCGAAGTTTATTTTAATACGAGTCATTTGATCTGGAAATCAGCCTTACGGATCTATTATTATCAAAGTTAGTCGAAACGTTGGTTTTTAAAGAACATTTTCCAGCCCAGTACCAGGTGTTTACGGAAGGAGGAAGCATCAAGGACTCAGTATAATACTTTGCCATACTCCTGATTGTATATGTAACAAAAAAGTACTTGATTTTGCCTCGTCTGTGGTTAAAAGCTATTATTAATATATTATCTATTTTTTTGTATATCTTATTTTCAAAATGGAACAATTTGTGACGCTCTCGTGGCTTTGCTGCTTCCCCCTTTTGACAAACTCCTTGTGCATATAATCAAAAACAATTACCGCTGTTGTGTCCCTGCATGAATACTTAGCCGTCCTTCGCCTCACAGTGTTGGCCTGAAGTTGCCTCAAAATAGTGACTTTAATATTTGTTTTGCCAGCAGCGTGAATATTTATTTTGACGCTCCACATGAAATGGGTTTTACATAACATTTCTTCAGAGGGAAAAACAAACCTAATTCCCTGCCAATACTTTACTGTAACCACCATCAAGAGTGTATTGATTCACACTCACGTGGTTTTTTCAGCAGGATATAGCAAATAAGATGTCATATATATCAATAACCTAGTATGGTTTCATTTGCCGCGGTTCCTTCCCAGGTTTTACAGGAGGAATGGTCAGACATTTTAGGATTGTTTTCATTATTTGCTGTCTTAACAGAAGATACCTCTCTGTGCTCTCAGTAAAGGCAACCCAGACATGCGTACCTTAGCTTAGCCTAGCTTAGCTTCGTGTAGTTTAGCTTATTGTAGCTTACCTTAGCTTAGCCTAGCTTAGTGTAGTTTAGCTAACCTTAACTTAGCTTAGCCTAGCTTAGCTTAGTGTACTTTAGCAGAACTATTGGAAACAATTCTACAATACACCTTCCAGTAAATCCCAAAATGTTTAATGTACCTTATTAACTACCAAATAACTGCTGTTAGAAAAATGTGTGTACTAACAAACGTTTAAGAAGCTAGCATATTTAAAATGAGCAGTAAGAGTCAAATATGTTAGCCAGTTGCTTATTCAACAGTTGTTTTATTTTACTATGAATGTAAATACACACATAAAGTAGACTATAGACAAGTGTGTAATTTTTAACTATTTGCATTATCGTTGATAGCATCAGGCTAGCTGTTTCCAGAGTTGACTAATAAGCTAAATGCTACATGGAAGGCGCTAAATGCTACTTGGAAGGCGCTAAATGCTACATGGAAGGAGCTCCATACTGATTGGACAGAGAATACTTTTGAATCATTCTTTTATTTAATACAGCAAAAATGTAAATTACCTCAAATGTATTAACAAACTAGGCTGTAAACTGGTGAAGGATTATTTTCCCATTCACAGAAAGGGTTAGTGCTTGATTTCTCAGTTATTTACGTGTTTTTTAATCAAACTAACCCATGCTAACTCTTGAGCAGGGTTACTGTGAGGCGTTGTAGATATGCAGCTCTGGTGGGACTGTGCTCCATAGTGTGCCGGCTTTACGCTCTACACCTTAGAGGCTTTAGTGGTGTTGTGCCAAGTTTGTACCGAGTTCAGTGGGTTATGAGACATACAAGGTGTGTGTGAGAGTGCGAACGTTGTTGTATGTCGTACATTTCAAAGTTTACTGTATCTTGCCTTGCACTTTACGAAGAAGCAAACTTAATGGGGAAAAAAGACATTAGTGTGCGTGTGTGTTTAAGATTTTTTGAGTGTTTACAAGTGTTTTTTTTAAATTGATTTCATGAGAAAATCTTTAATTTATGATAAATGTATACGGACAAAAGTGTGTTGATACAATGTAATATATCTAACCAAACGTAAAAAGAATGATAAATATATAGTGGTTGTAAAATGACTCCCACAGCAGCTTGAATCTCCCAATGTTATTACATGTGTCATTCCAATGCCATTGAAATGTCTTTCCAATGTCACACCAATTGGTATTGAAACAGAATTGTAAAAATGTCACCAATATTACGGTTATTTTAACTTCAAGCCAAAGTTTTTTTGAATTATCCTGTGAAGTTACAGACTATTAATGAATTGTTTACACAAAAAGAAATGTCATACTCAGCTTTGAGTTGTTTTGCCAACATTTGGGTAAACTTTTTGTGTATAATTTTTAAATTGTAGGAAGTCTAACTTATGCTTTCATGAGCATTTTTCGTGCTGAAAACGAAGCAAAATTGCGTCCACTTCTGGGAACACATACTTGTGTTAACCATTTTTGGGGGGAAATAATGTGTTGCTTACGTCTCATGGTCTTTTAACCAAGGATTTCATAGTTTTTCTTTTAAAAGCATCATTGTTTTTAATTATTGTTAATTTTTTTCATACAGCAAAATGTCATTTTGGACTGAAACTCTTCCAGGGAGTTAAACAGAGCTGAAAGAAAAAAAAACACAGATTGCAAACACGCCACCATGTTTGTGCAACAGTATTCCATATAGACGACATTTGTGAACGCACCCCGATCTGAACAGCCTAAATATTGATCTATTGAGACTGTGTGCGCAACGCTGGACTAGATGTTGCACGAACCTTGTACGTTGCGAGGTGTTTTATTGTGTTATCGTGTGCAGTGTGTAACAAAGACAAAGTCAGCGCAACCCTTTGGAGATTAAATTACTTATTGAAGTGTGAAACTGGTGTCCTTTGGCGTTAATGTGTCCATGGTGATGTTTTAAAGGGGACCTATCGTGCAAAATGCACTTTTTGATGATGGGAACTCACGCAGCGTCAGAAGATAAAACCCTCTCTCTTTTCCTCCGTACCCAAATCTCTAAAAACGGGGAACAACGGAGCTGATCCAGATTTGTGTCCGATATGACGTAACATCTGAAATGTGGACCCACGGCCCAATCAGAAACGTTGATATCAGAAACAATGCCCGACTATTTTGGACGTAATATGGTCGGTGTTTACATTACCATCGCTAACACTCAGAGCTAACCTGTGCTGGAGAGCATGTGTGTGAAGAAGCAGGAAGTAAAAAGGAACTCACCTTGTGGTATAACCGGCAAGAGAGAAAGCCTTTGAGCTCCAGACTGTTTCAGAGAGAATCCTTGATCTAACTACTTCACCGCAGCATTTTAGACGGTATCTGCCAGGTCCCGCATGAGCCGGCATAAGCTCCGCCCCCTCTTATTTATTATGTTTTTCAGTTAAAAAAAAAAAAAAAGGTCATTCTCAAGAGAGACCTGTGTATACCCAGAATCAGCACTTTTGAAACAGGAAGTGAAATAGAGGGATATGAGGCATGGCTAGAATTGGTGATCTGTTTGGTATTTTGAGCAAAACACTTCATAGAGATGTTTTTTATATATTTGTATATATCTGAGACCTATGCTATTGCCTAAAAATAGCATGATAGGAGACCTTTAACTCGTAAAAGGTATGGTCACAAGACAGTTTAACTACGTAAATGATATTCTGCATATTTCAGGTGTTAAGAAGTGCTTGAATTTAATTTATGTTGTTCCCTCTTCCACATGAACCTGCTGTGCTTTAGTTTGAGTTATTCGTCTCGCAGGTGGAGATACAAGTCAAGGTGTTAGTATGCTTCAAAGGTGTCTTATCCCTAAGAGCCTAAAGGTAAAATGTTTTATAGCTTTTCTCTAT
The DNA here is from genome assembly GCF_902827115.2 of Pseudochaenichthys georgianus. Taxonomy (NCBI): domain Eukaryota; kingdom Metazoa; phylum Chordata; class Actinopteri; order Perciformes; family Channichthyidae; genus Pseudochaenichthys; species Pseudochaenichthys georgianus. The sequence continues at coordinate 3,862,336 of NC_047520.1, forward strand.
TTTCGGTACTCAAAGGTTTCTTACCTCATCTTCTTTCACTCCCTTTTATGAATTTAAAACATACGCCGCAAGACTTCTGTTAACCATGAAGTATAGATCAGTCTTTCAATTATTATTAAAGCACTTTATTTGATGAGTAGTGAGGTGTTAAGACTATATTCTCCATCTTTGGTAGAACTAACATTGCTCACCACATACTGTATCTTCTTTTAGTATTTCTTGCCTGCAGTAAAGCTGATGAGTAGGTTGTGTTTGCATATAAACAATAGGCTAATATTAATAAAAGCCATGCGTGGAAATAACATTTAAGCATGACTCATAAGCTCAAGGCTAACTGTTTTGTTTACTGAGACAACCAATTACAGCAGTGGATGCTCAAATGACTCATTAGGCTTTGAATTGAATCATTAATCTTGATTTTTCTCCTTAAAACACAGTGGACGTGAGCTGGATAGCAAGTCTTATTGTTCCATTCCGCTGGTGTTTCGTTTGTTTTAGACAACCACGTAAAAAAAGACATGTTTTTTCTGTGTACTGTAAAATTAGTTTTTCTTTACATGCTATTACCTTTTTTCCAAGACACTATACTATGAGTTTTCAATGTTTAATGGTTTCAGGCAACAACAAAAAAACAGGATAGTATGTGGACATTTTCCCCCCAAAAATTACTTGTCGGAAATATGCCAAAGATGACGTAGTATTGTATGTCGAAAATATGCAAAAAAACGATTTAGTATACTGTCGAAAATATGCCAAAAAACAATTTAGTATACTGTCGGAAATATGCAAAAACACGATTTAGTATACTGTCGAAAATATGCAAAAAAAGGATTTAGTATACTGTCGAAAATATGCAAAAAAAACGATTTAGTATACTGTCGAAAATATGCAAAAAAACGATTTAGTATACTGTCGAAAATATGCAAAAAAACGATGTAGTATACTGTCGAAAATATGCAAAAAAACTATTTAGTATACTGTCGAAAATATGCAAAAAACGATTTAGTATACTGTCGAAAATATGCAAAAAAACAATTTAGTATACTGTCGAAAATATGCAAAAAAACGATTTAGTATACTGTCGAAAATATACAAAAAAACGATTTAGTATACTGTCGAAAATATGCAAAAACACGATTTAGTATACTGTCGAAAATATGCAAAAAAAGGATTTAGTATACTGTCGAAAATATGCAAAAAAAGGATTTAGTATACTGTCGAAAATATGCAAAAAAAACGATTTAGTATACTGTCGAAAATATGCAAAAAAAGGATTTAGTATACTGTCGAAAATATGCAAAAAAAACGATTTAGTATACTGTCGAAAATATGCAAAAAAACGATTTAGTATACTGTCGAAAATATGCAAAAAAAACGATGTAGTATACTGTCGAAAATATGCAAAAAAACTATTTAGTATACTGTCGAAAATATGCAAAAAAACTATTTAGTATACTGTCGAAAATATGCAAAAAACGATTTAGTATACTGTCGAAAATATGCAAAAAAACAATTTAGTATACTGTCGAAAATATGCAAAAAAACGATTTAGTATACTGTCGAAAATATGCAAAAAAACGATTTAGTATACTGTCGAAAATATGCAAAAACACGATTTAGTATACTGTCGAAAATATGCAAAAAAAGGATTTAGTATACTGTCGAAAATATGCAAAAAAAGGATTTAGTATACTGTCGAAAATATGCCAAAAAAACGACAAAGTATAGTATGTCGAAAATTGAAAATAATTACAGTCGAAAAAAGAAAAAAAAGCAGGTCGAAAATATCCCAAAGAAAACGACAGAACAAAAATCATCCTAAAGATCTACAACAGAAAGACTGACACAGTTTGTAAAGAGAAAGATACAAGTCTTTACTTTATAAGTTGTTTCCAGGTTAGAACCTTCCATTTGTTATTTATGTCGTATATAAAATATAAAGGATCCAGTGTGTTTGTCAACCAAAGACGTAACTCAATTGTTTGTGGAAGACGCTCAGCCTTTACATCTGCCCTCCCGAGTGAGACAGCAGGTGTTGTACGTGTTAGTCTCATGATATCAGAAATGAACAATCCATTTGCTTTATAACAAAAATGTGTTTCAATATAAGTGTTTCAATTATCAACATCATGTTCATCAATGCTTTGTTTTCGGCAGAGTTACTCCAGTTCTGGCATGTCTTCGTATCCTTCCCCCTCCTCCTGCCTCCTCTGCTCCTCCAGCTTCTTCTTCTCCTCCTCCGCCCTCTTCCTCTCCTCGCTCACCTTCTTCATCTCCTCCTCCACCTCCTTCCTCTTTAAGTTTTGGATCTCTTCATCCTCGTTCTTCTTCATCTCCTCCTTGTCCTTCTCCTCCTTGTCCTTCTCCTCCTTGTCCTTGTCCTCCTTGTCCTTGTCCTCCGGTCTTTGGTTCTGTTTCGTGTCGTAGGCCCACTCTTCGTCCGAGTCGCTGATGTCGTCGTCATCGATATCGTAGATGTCCTCCTGGTTCTCCGTGGTTTCGGTGAAGGAGTCGTCAATGGGCTCTGGGTCTGGTTTGTAGTTTGGGTCTTCTAGTTTTCCCCAGGTCACTTTGTCGGCCTTACGGAGGGTCACCTCCACTTTGGAGGGGACCATGTTGACTGAACTCTTCTTCACATTCACCACCTGGCAGGAAGAAAAGAGGGCGAGAGTTTAATGGAGGATACTGAGTAAACTTCAAGTAATCTTGAAAATGGGCTTTTAGCTGCACCGCGCCCAGGCTCTGGAACTCTCTGCCTCCACACATCAAACATTCGGATTCCATCACGACATTCAAGTCCCACCTGTTTGAACTGGCCTACTCACTCTAAAACACATGCAACCTGCCATCACAGACCCCCTCTCACTCCGTCACTCCACTCTCCACACTCTTGTCTTGCCTGTTTTATGCTTGTACGCTGCAGTACTGCCTTGTCGGTTCGATTCAATTGTGTTCCGTTTTTGTTTTAGCTGTTTTAACTTTTAAATGCACTGTAAGGCGACCTTGGGTGTCCTGAAAGGCGCCTCGAAATAAAATGTATTATTATTACTCTCATTGTATAAAGGTTAAACAATGTCATAGTAAAATAAGTAATACATTCAGAAAAACACAATATAGTATGTCGAAAAGGTCAGAAAACCACAGCGTCAAAAATATCGAAAAAACAGTGTGTCGCAGTTTTTCCGAAATAAATGACATATGTCGAAAAGAAAAAAAATACGACACAGTATAAACAGTCGGAAATAGGCAAAAAACGACACGGTACGTATGTATGTCGGAAATATCGGGAAAAATTACCTTTTTTGAGAAAAACGACATAGTATAAAAGCGTGTCATTGTAAAAAGTCTTGGTAAAGAAATATACAAAGTCATAGTATTTCACCAATAAGTAAATCATCTTGAAAACATATATGTGTATTAGCTCAGGCAGATGTTTGCAGACAGTCATCAGATACTCACGCCCCAGAAGCGAAAGTCTTTCTTGAAGATCTTAATGTTCTCAAACTGGATTTGACATGAGAGCTAAAGAGGGGAAAAAGAGCGGGAAAAAGAGCGGGAAAAGAGCGGGGAAAATCGAATAAGCAAAAACAACAAAGTGCATTTTCGGCATTTAAAGATGAATGTACGGTTTATTACTTAAGGGTTAAAGATTAAGTCAGCTCATATAATCTTTCCTTCTAAGATGGTACAACAGAAATAGCCAAGAGTACTACAAATGTGTACTTTAGTATTTGAGTCAATGTGTGAAAACTCACCACCGTCCGGTTTGCTTCTATGCTGCTGAACTTTGGGTTTGCGTTTTTTGCGTAAATCGTAACGATGACATTGTCTCCGGTCTGGTGCCAGTCGTACCGACACGCCACTTTCTTCTTGTCCTGCAAACACACACGATACGAATTAAAATAGATTATTGTTGCTTTGAAAAGAACTGGAGCATCAGAGAAATCAGTAATCAATGCCGCACCAATGTGTTAAAAACCATCTTTACAAAAAGACACTGTGTTCAATTTTCAATGAGCGCTATTGCAACCTGGCATTCTGGGACATTGTGCTTCAAAGGTGAGACTTATAGCCGTTTTTTAAACAATATTAAGTCACTTTTCACTTCTTTAAATGTGCTTGAGCCCACTAACATCAACATTTCATCATTATAATTCAACCTCACCTCAAAGGACAACTTCTAAAATACCATAAAGTTGAATCAGAAACAAAACAGAAAGTAAATATGTAAAGCCTTCAGAAAGCTATAACGCTGTTTCTTTAAACTGCTTTGTTTTAGCTTTGAATCGTAATGAAAGTTTTGTTCTCCTGTTCAAGCTTGTTTTTGTCAGACCAAATAGAAACCTCCAGAAGGAAAAGGCCAAGCTGTGCTCACCAATCTTCACAGGAAAAAGGGTGATTTTAAAGCTGTTTTGTTGGCTTTGTCCTTTTCAGCTAAATGTCCTTATTACCGTGAACCATGTCCCTATGTCCCCCGGGGTGTACCTGCTTGGGGACCCAGCAATGGACCCCTGTGGAGCAGCCCTTCTGGTCCAGGAAAGCATTGAAATCTAGTGTCCTTATGCAGCAGCAGTTCCAATACTTATACCTAAACAACAACAACAACAACAACAACAACATAAACAACAACAACACATCGTCACAGTGTGTAACAGCTACAGGATTCAAAAGGAACGCTGACTGACAGTTATGTGATGATTCAAATCGACAAGAAGCAGTTTGACCTGAGAAAATGGAGAGATAAGTGCATTAATGAAATACTATGTAATTCAAAAATCAGTTGGAGCTTGTTTTACTTCTAAAGTCTCCTAATGATGTCCCAGATTTGTTTTTAAAGAGGCCCTATTATGCTTTTTGGGGGGTTTTCACTTCCCTGTAGTGTGTTGTATAGTTTTTAGTGCATGTAAATGGTCTGCAGAGGCTAAAATCCCCAAGTTGCTAGTTCTTAACATAATATCATCACTTTGTAACACTCGCGCTTCTATTAGCTAGCGCTCCAACACATTGTACGTGATAGGCTAAGGGGCGGGACATCTCTGAGTGGTTGACCAATGAAAACAGAGCCGGCCAGCTAACCAATCAGAGGACTGTTTAAAGTAGAGACACTACATACTGATATACACCTGAACATCAGCAGGAGAGGACTCTTTAAAGTAGAGACACTACATACTGATATACACCTGAACATCAGCAGGAGAGGACTCTTTAAAGTAGAGACACTACATACTGATATACACCTGAACATCAGCAGGAGAGGACTCTTTAAAGTAGAGACACTACATACTGATATACACCTGAACATCAGCAGGAGAGGACTCTTTAAAGTAGAGACACTACATACTGATATACACCTGAACATCAGCAGGAGAGGACTCTTTAAAGTAGAGTCACTACATACTGATATACACCTGAACATCAGCAGGAGAGGACTCTTTAAAGTAGAGACACTACATACTGATATACACCTGAACATCAGCAGGAGAGGACTCTTTAAAGTAGAGACACTACATACTGATATACACCTGAACATCAGCAGGAGAGGACTCTTTAAAGTAGAGTCACTTTCATACTGATATACACCTGAACATCAGCAGGAGAGGACTCTTTAAAGTAGAGACACTACATACTGATATACACCTGAACATCAGCAGGAGAGGACTCTTTAAAGTAGAGACACTACATACTGATATACACCTGA
>NC_047520.1:3873033-3922958 GCF_902827115.2 Pseudochaenichthys georgianus
TTATTGTTGTTGCCAGAGTTTTGCTTTTAGGTCTAACTTAATATGCCTGAATATAAAGCATTTCAGTTGCTTGAAGACATTTTCTTTGAAAGTTCCCGACTATGCATCTGCACTTAAAGGGTGCAACCTCACATTTTTGCACACGATTGTTTATGCCTTAATGTGTAAGCGTCACTTTACGGTTGCAGTAGGTACACGTGGTGCTGATTTAGTCACGACACAAAGGAGATAAAGACTTCTTTCTTCCAAACTAGCTAACGTTCATTCATAGATCTATCATGAAAAAATGTGTCTTTGAGTTTTCTTTGAGAAATAAATGATACTAAAAGCACTTAAAACTAACTATGAATCCATATTGCAGCCTTTTAAAACCATGTCAAGGTTTGAGTATTTAGCTAAAATGGTGATTTACACATGAATAGTAGTTTATGAGGTTCTTTGGAAACTAACTTCCTCTTGACTCTTAATATTTCCTCCGCTATTTTAAAATATGACGTTTGATTGGATTTATATTAGCGAGTGTTTGACCCGGAGCTGGTTTACCTTAATGGCGAGGAACTCAGAGAAGTCAGTCGTCCTTTTCTTACAGCACGACCATCCCTGCAGAAGGACACACACACATGATTTTTGTATCTCGCTTAACAAAAGTGTTGTTGTTTATTTGTCTGTTTTTATCGAGTGTTACCTTCAGAGCGTCGTGGAAGATGGGAACACCTGAATGGAAGACGCAGGAATCTAATGGAGGAAAAGGAAAAAGGGTCAGTCTGTATTTAGACACACACACACACACACACACACACACACACACACACACACACACACACACACACACACACACACACACACACACACACACACACACACACACACACACACACACACACAGCTGGTGTGTCAGCTGTTCACAGAGGTCACTAGGGAGCGCCCCATAAAAGGAAGTGGGTTGCTACAAACAGTCTGAGGCTTCCACACACACATGGCCTGTTATACTGTACATGCTGGACTCACACACACACACACACACACACACACACACACACACACACACACACACACACACACACACACACACACACACACACACACACACACACACACACACACACACACACACTACAATAAGGTAACATATTTGTTGACGTCACACACACACTCGGGCTTGGCGAATAAACCCAGAGCCTAAATCTGGTTTCCTTTCCACCTGTTGTGCTCTGTTAAAGCCAGCGTCTCTGCTCACTCCCACGGCATGTGTTCGGTGTTGTCTTTAACATTTTGTCACATTCAAACCCACATGTTAGCATCACTGAGTCATTTAGCACACACACAAACCTAGGTGCTCCCAAAAGTGGTATTTCAAAGTAAAAGCACACAAAAACCCAGTCAACGCCTAACATATTGGTAGTGCTTCCATACACACATGGCCTGTTACACTGTACAAGCTATCACACACACACACGCACACACACACACACACACACACACACACACACACACACACACACACACACTACAATAAGGTAACATATTTGTTGACGTCACACACTCTCCTGGCTTGGCAACGAACCCGAGTCTAAATCTGGTCCACCTGTTGGAGTCTGTAAAAGACAGCACTCGAAGGGATCTGTGCCCACATGTACTTTGTGTTTTCTTTAACAATAATTTTTCGAATTTAAACCCGCATTTTAACAACATTGTGTGATTTCAGACCAATACAAATGGTAAAAAAGTAATAATTTCAAAATAAAAGCACACTTTTGTGTGCTTTTATTTTGAAATTATTCCTTTTTTACCATTTGTATTGGTCCGAGACTAAAATATTGGTAGTGGTGGTTTGGGAAAATGCTTAGTTTCAATAGTTATAGTAATAATAATGTTTTCAACCTGCACATGAGGTGTATTCTTGAATGTGCTATTTTAGCCCACAAGTTACAAAAATGTGTAAAATGAACCTCATTGAAGGACAATCCAAGAAGTTCTGTTCACCCCCGGCACTCACACACTTGTCTGCCCTTTGACACCAACGTATGAACCCAGTCCTCAAACAGAACGGACTGGACTTCAGAGTCTCACCCTCTTTGTTCTTGGCGCCGTCATACTTCAGTCCGCAGCCTTTGTTGTAGCACAGCAGAGCCATGTTGGAGTCTGGGATGTCTTCACAGGTTAAAGTCCTCTCCTGTCTCCTGCTCTTACTGCTTTGAGGACTTCCAGAAGTTTCTCAGGACAGAAAGGAAAGGTCCAGATCTTCTCCTGGAGAGAGCAGAAAGAAAGAGGGCGTCTCTCTCTCTCTCTAGGCTGAATGAAAGTTAAAAATAGCAGCTCCCTCCTCTCACCCCTCGCTCGATTTACAGCTGTCAAAACTAATCTGGAGTTTGGGGGGGGGGGCTGTCACAAGCTGTGGCTGACAGAAGCCACAGCAGGACTGACCGATGCAGTCTGGACCAATCACAGGCCTGGTTCCTCAGGAGAAGCAGACTCACAGATTCAAAGGCTTTAAAGGTCACCTATTGTGCAACATCCACTTCTTCATGTCTCTTCTACATCAACATGTGTCCCCTCTTCTTCGTGTCTCTTCTACATCAACATGTGTCCCCTCTTCCTCATGTCTCTTCTACATCAACATGTGTCCCCTCTTCTCCATCAACATGTGTCCCCTCTTCTTCATGTCTCTTCTACATCAACATGTGTCCCCTCTTCTTCATGTCTCTTCTACATCAACATGTGTCCCCTCTTCTTCACGTCTCTTCTACATCAACATGTGTCCCCTTTTCTTTATGTCTCTTCTACATCAACATGTGTCCCCTCTTCTCCACGTCTCTTCTACATCAACATGTGTCCCCTCTTCTTCATGTCTCTTCTACATCAACATGTGTCCCCTCTTCTTCACGTCTCTTCTACATCAACATGTGTCCCCTCTTCTTCATGTCTCTTCTTCACCAACATGTGTCCCCTCTTCTCCACGTCTCTTCTACATCAACATGTGTCCCCTCTTCTTCATGTCTCTTCTTCACCAACATGTGTCCCCTCTTCTCCACGTCTCTTCTACATCAACATGTGTCCCCTCTTCTTCACGTCTCTTCTACATCAACATGTGTCCCCTCTTCTTCATGTCTCTTCTACATCAACATGTGTCCCCTCTTCTTCACGTCTCTTCTACATCAACATGTGTCCCCTCTTCTTCATGTCTCCTCTACATCAACATGTGTCCCCTCTTCTTCATGTCTCTTCTACATCAACATGTGTCCCCTCTTCTTCATGTCTCTTCTTCACCAACATGTGTCCCCTCTTCTCCACGTCTCTTCTACATCAACATGTGTCCCCTCTTCTTCATGTCTCTTCTTCACCAACATGTGTCCCCTCTTCTCCACGTCTCTTCTACATCAACATGTGTCCCCTCTTCTTCACGTCTCTTCTACATCAACATGTGTCCCCTCTTCTTCATGTCTCTTCTACATCAACATGTGTCCCCTCTTCTTCACGTCTCTTCTACATCAACATGTGTCCCCTCTTCTTCATGTCTCCTCTTGATCAACATGTGTCCCCTCTTCTTCATGTCTCTTCTACATCAACATGTGTCCCCTCTGTGGAAAGAGACTCTGAAAGTCTCAGGAACAAAGATTCTCTCTCTTTTTGATCTATTTCTATAAAAACCTGTCTGAAAATGAGCTGATCAGATTTTGGCCACTTTGTGATGTCATAACGATGTGTTGTCTTGTGTAACCATCAGCCAATTAGCAACCAAGGTAACCCCCCCCCCCCCCCTTATCACCTGAATGTCCTCCTAGAGCACCATTGAGTTCTTTGTAGCCAAATGTCTCTCAGAGGGGCGTGGGGAGGGGCTCCTTATTTTCATCTAAAGTAACAGACAGAGAATCAGCACTTTTGAAACAGAGCTGAAACAGAGGGGATTATGGGTAATGCTGCAATGATCTGTTTGGTGTTCCAGCCAATCAGAGACATGTTCTGGATATATCTGAGACCTGTAATGTATTGATGAAATATAGGGGACCTTTAAAGCTATTACAACATCTTTATTCCAGCTTTTGCCAGAAATGTACCGATTATGGATGATAGGTTTAGACACATAGTTATTCCGAAACAATCACCATTAATATGCTGCTGTAGGTGCTTTGACTTCTTCTTGACTGGCTTTTTAAAAGATTTAGTAACCTGGCAGCTGGGATATTCTCCAAGTTCATCCCAAAGTGTGAGTCGAGGTCAGAGCGCTGAAAAGGCAGAAAAGATCCTCCTCATCAAACTGGGAAAGCCATTTTCTTTAAGGACCTGGTTTGAAGCAGAGAGGCATTGCTAAGGACAAAAAAGGAAGAGGACATTATTTATACTCTTAACACAAAGTTAAAAAGTTCACCATTGTCTAAACTTTGGTTTTAACACTCGAACCGCCAGACATTTTTTTATACCTAAAACCGCCACCGGGGTCAAATTGACCCAGCATTAGAATGCATTGATTTTCAAGGTAAAAGTATTGCTTTAAAAAGAAAAATGGTCCTGTGGTATTCGTATTTTGACAAGCAATTTTGTTAAATTGTTTCGTTTATTAATGCTACAACATAGCGTTTCGTGAGGCGGTTGTCATTGTTGGGTGAAAAGCAAACAGCGGTTTGCTTTTTTTTGGCAGCGCGAGCAGTCTCCCGTGAGACTTCACTACACTACAGACTTCACTACAGACTGTCGCTGTCAATATATCTATCTATCTCTCTCTCAATATATCTCTCAATCTATAAGGAACCGCAGTAGACAAAAGGTGTTACTATAGCAACACGTCATGTTTGTTTACACGCAAAATCAATAGCGCGAAAAGGGGTGGGGTCAATATGACCCGCTGGGCGGAAATACGTATAAATGGCAATTTTTTTGGCGATTTCTTCAATCTGACTTCATATTGACAATTTTTAACAACATAGGGTGCTACATACCCCACTTTCAGGAAAAGTCACGGACTGGGAGACTTTAATATTTTATTGAAAAAAAGTTACATACAATAAAAAACAGCTCTGGTCAAATTGACCCGATTGGCGGTTCTCGTGTTAAAGGCATACTTAACCCACAAAATGATCTTTTATATATCTTGTTCATTCTTTTTGGGGGCGCTCCTTTCGAACAGGCAAGGCAGGCAACTGCTTGGGGCCCCGGACCAGAAGGGGGCCCCCAAAGAAGGTAGATTAAGAAGGTCCACAGCAACGACAACATGAAACACCCTTTAACTTACAGCAACAACATGACGGGTAACCCCCTCAAGCGGCCCCATGCATAGCGCCGTAAAATGCTGCTTCTCATCTTAAGTTTTGTTGCCCTGCTCCGCTCTAGGGCGCTGTGCGTGGTGATGAAAAGCTGGTTTGAGGGGCCCCCAGTGAAGGTTTGCCTAGGGCCCCACTGACTCTAGGATCGCCACTGCTTTTTCTCACATGGTGATAACATGATCGACCATCTATGAAGTCTTTGTTGGCCGTTGTTTGGAAGAACAATTTCAAAGCTGGGTGAAGACAAAAACAAAATCAGAGCTTTTGGTGGAGTTGTTTGCTCTTCCTTCAGAGAGAAAATGCTATAGTTATATAAATGATGCTTAAACAGAACATAATCTTCAGGAGCGGCAATTGTTGTTTTAGAAAAAAATGTTAGCATGTCAGTGTCAATCAAGATAACCTTGAGAACATAACAAATAAAATAATGTAATTTTGCTGCCAATCTAGGTCTTACCCCTCCTGTTGTCTTCGGGTCAAATCTGACCGATTTACTACTTTCATCAATCATAACTTTTTTGGACGATTGTCGAACCTCAGATTGAGGAGGAACAATGCGGATTCCGTCCTGGTCGTGGAACGACGGATCAGCTTTTTACTCTCGCAAGGATCCTGGAGTTGGCCTGGGAGTACGCTTATCCGGTCTACATGTGTTTTGTAGACTTGGAGAAGGCGTATGACCGGGTTCCCAGGGAGTTACTGTGGGAGGTGCTGCGGGAGTATGGGGTGAGGGGGTCTCTACTCAGGGCCATCCAATCTCTGTACTCCCAAAGCGAGAGCTGTGTCCGGGTCCTCGGCAGTAAGTCGGACCCATTTCCGGTGAGGGTTGGCCTCCGCCAGGGCTGCGCTTTGTCACCAATCCTGTTTGTTATATACATGGATCGGATTTCGAGGCGTAGTCGTGGGGGGGGGGGTCTGCAGTTCGGTGGAGTAAGGATTGCACCACTGCTTTTTGCAGATGATGTGGTTCTGATGGCTTCATCGGTCTGTGACCTTCAGCACTCACTGGATCGGTTCGCAACCGAGTGTGAAGCGGCTGGGATGAGGATCAGCACCTCCAAATCTGAGGCCATGGTTCTCAGCAGGAAACCGATGGACTGTCCACTCCAAGTAGAGAATGAGTCCTTACCCCAAGTGAAGGAGTTCAAGTATCTCGGGGTCTTGTTCTCGAGTGAGGGAACAATGGAGCGTGAGATGGGCCGGAGAATCGGAGCAGCGGGAGCGGTACTGCAGTCGCTTTACCGCACCGTTGTGACGAAAAGGGAGCTGAGTCAGAAGGCAAAGCTCTCTGTCTACCGCGCCATTTTCGTTCCTACCCTCACCTATGGTCATGAAGGATGGGTCATGACCGAAAGAACGAGATCGCGGATACAAGCAGCGGAGATGGGTCTCCTCCGCCGGGTGGCTGGTGTCTCCCTTAGAGATAAGGTGAGAAGTTCAGTCATCAGGGAGGGACTCGGAGTTGAGCCGCTCCTCCTTCGCGTCGAAAGAAGCCAGTTGAGGTGGTTCGGGCACCTAGTTAGGATGCCACCTGGGCGCCTCCCTAGGGAGGTGTTCCAGGCACGTCCAGCTGGGAAGAGACCAAGGGGTAGACCTAGGACCAGGTGGAGGGATTATATCTCTTCGCTGGCCTGGGAGCGCCTTGGGATCCCCCAGTCAGAGCTGGTTGATGTCGCCAGGGAAAAGAAAGTTTGGGGCTCTCTGCTGGAACTGCTACCCCCGCGACCCGACCACGGATAAGCGGGAGAAGATGGATGGATGGATGACTTTTTTGGTTTACATTCGATTGCATTAAGGCTTTATGACATCCTTCACAGTCGAAATTTGAACATATAACATTGCTGATCACCACTTTCATTGAATTTTGGATGATTTAGTCAACTTTGAAACACCATGGTGTTCCCGGTCATAAAGAAAAGGAATTAGTAACCATCCGGATCAGATAACACACACACACACACACACACACACACACACACACACACACACACACACACACACACACACACACACACACACACACACACACACACACACACACACACACACACACACACACACACACACACACACACACACACACACACACACACACACACACACACACACACACACACACCAATTTGACACATTTCCCGCTCTTATGTGCCCATCCCCCCACATGGATCACACCTGGCACATGCAATAGAGAACCGCAGTGACGTGTCCTAAAACCCGGAAGTAAGTTAGCATTTTTACCACGTCCGGTTCCTTCGATAAAAAGCAAAGCATTCTCTCCGTAGTGTTTTGGAAACTAGCTGAAATAAGGTCTGTGGTTGAGACGCATTGAAGAGACGGATCACGTTTTGTTCTACGACATTAAATCCATCAGCAGTAACCCCGCTGGTGAGTTCTGAAGAGTTGACGTGTCTGAAAAACGATGGTTGTTACCAAGTGGCTGAATAGGACTACAGAAGTCGTGGAGGCCGATTTACGTCATTACGCCGAACACGTGAACACTCCTCTAAGTTAGTTTGCCCTGTTCTGCTTGAAAGCAAGTCCCTGCCTCCTGCAGACTGTTCAAACTCTTCAACTCGTACCTTTTAGAATCTGTATGTTTGAATATGGATCTGAAGTCGGCGTGACGTTGAAGCAGCGACCCTGCTGTAGTTCCTTTACAGCATAACGTTAGCATTTTGCTTCTTGCGACTAGATTTATGCTTAGAAAATGATAAAAGTAGGATAGACATGTGGAGATTATCCGGCTGAACAAAACGTGATCCGTCTCTTAAATGTGTTTCAACCACAGACCTTATTTCCAGCTGTTTTCCAAAATCCTATGGAGAAATTGCTTTGGGTTTTGTGGAAGGAACCGGAAGGAGTTTACATCCGGGTTTTAGGACGCGTCACTGCGGTTCTCTATACATGTTCAGTGCATATGTCTTTGTATATGTACTGCAGTTTTTCATGTATACCAGTACTCTGATACAATATTTACAGTTTGAAAGGGTGTTAAATTAAATTTGGTGATGATTCATGGTTTTTGTGTTAAAGGTGGGGTAGGTAAGTTTGAGAAACCGGCTCGAGATCGCTAGAATTTGAAAATACACAACCGGAGAAAATCTGCCACTTCCTTACAGAGCCCTTCCTCCAACACACACGAACACGCACATGACCAATGAGGGCACGAGATCAGTTTGTGCCCCGATGGAAGGCTGACAGGCAGGTAGGCCATCCAATTGGTTGTACTTTTTACAGTATTACGGCTTCTACAGATGACGTTTTTTTATGGATGTTTTGTCAAAGCACTTCAGATATTCGTTGCTATCGGGATGTTAAGAGCATTCCATGGAATATAACAAAAAGTGTATCTCGAGCCGGTTTCTGAAACTTACCTACCCCACCTTTAATGTAATAGCAGTTAAAACAGGACTGGACACGAACACCAAAGTAAGGGGGGGGGGGGGGGTCTATAAGACAATAGGAGGGTTACATCAGTGGTTTAGGTCACTAGACAAACAAAACGGTATTATCTAAAGAAGGCAACTCATAAATGTGTAATATTAAACACATGTATTGAAGTTTGCAGTTAAAAACAATTATATATATATTATTTTTACTGTTAATACCCGTTATAATTCACAAAATACATTGTTTTTACTTAAAAAAGCAATATATTCCGTATGTTATCATTTCAAATGCAGTGTTTGAAGATTAGCGGCTGGTTTATAACAGTGGTGTGTTTTTACAATTGGATTAATTCCCATTAAGAGAGCAGCTGTTAAACAGGAGGAGTATTATTAATAGCTGGAGGTCATGTACTAAACTGTGTTCATCAGTAATGAAGGCTCATGTTTTTTTACAAGCTGTTTTTTGTTGTTTTGTTCTAAATATCCATCACGGGGCGCAGAAAGACAAATAGCCGTGGCTGCTGGTTGCCTGTAAATGATTCACTAAAGACAAAGCAGTGCAGTTTGTCAGCCGCGGTGTGTTTGAATGATATATTTCCCACTAAGAACCATTTCATCAAAACTCCTGAAATGCGACCGAATGCATCCCCCCGGCGTCTGAGAGCCTCTCGATGCGGGGGAGGAACACAAACACTTTCAATATGCAGAGCTCGGTGGGAGCCAGGAGGGGAACTCGTGTTTTTAATCCCTCGCCATGGGAGCTGCAGCTGTTGTTGTAACAGAATCAGAGCGAGTGTTTCAGGTTAACGTGTTGAGACAAGCGGGGATATACAGGTGTGTATTTATGTATACAGGTGTACACACAAACATGTAAACTGTCATACACACTGGGAACGAGCTAATGCGTGTTTTAGTTTGAACGATTCCCACCATTATGAAAACAGTACCATTAACATGACCTAAAGAAAGGCATTTACAAACCACCTGGAGCTGCATTCAAATATCCGATAACACTTTATATTAACGTACACAAATCCACCATCAACTAGTTGTTAATTAACATGCATATTAGCTCTTTATGACTCGGTATAAAACACTTATTAATGCCTTATTCCAGCGGTTCCCAACATGTGGGCTGCGGCCCCCTAGTGGTCCGCGAAGGCATTGCAAGTGGGCCGCCAAATAATTTGCAAAACATTATGATTTGTGTGGAAACATTTCATTATTACGATTTTTATTTTTTTATTTTAACCCCTTTTCCTTTTTTGATCCTCCTTAGCAACGGTCATTACAGTCCTTGACAACGGTCTGTTCTACTGGATTAACAACATGTCACATGTTCTGAATCGACCAATCAGAATTGAGTATTCAACTAAACCGTGTAATACAAATGTCTGTTTGTTACTGATAGCCAGCTCCTTTTTAATAATAGAAATAAAAAGTAATCTGAGAACTGTATTTAGCCTCTGTATTGTTTATGGTTGCATGTGGGCCCTGAGATGAAAAAGGTTGGGAACCGCTGACCATATTCTAAAAGTACTAAGCCATTAGTTGAGAGTTTAACCCTCTAATTAGTGCTCATTTATTGCAAGTAAGGAAGTTGTTGTACATGAGTTTTGGTCTTAATATACTCTGCTCAATATGGGCATAATAAGGCAGCAGTACCACAAGAATAGTAATTCTCCCATAATAACACTTACAAAATCTATTCTTATGTAACAAGACATGAAACTACAAGTGTTAATTGTGTCTAAATAACTCAAAAGTAGGTATGGAGGCATGTGGTGCAGTGGATAGTGCGTTGGTGTTCGGAACAGGTTCAAACCCCATTGCAGTGAGCATGTCGTTGTGTCCCTGAGACACTTCACCCCGGATTGCCCAGAGTATTGAGTATGTATGTAGCTTTGGATAAAAGCGTCAAACAAGTGACATGTAATGTATTTCTTTCTAAGAATATACCTCCAACATGCCAATCACAGAATAATTCAGAGCTAAAACTGACAAAATGCTAATTGAAGAGCTCACTAGAAAAGGAGCTGAATAATACAAACATATATATTCTTAAGCCCTCCGGCGGTACATTAGAAAGCAGACTGTTGACACTTCAAGGCCTTGCATTTTTAGTACCCGAGCTTTAAAATGAAATGTTAAGTGTTTGAGTCTAGAGCAGGGCTGTCAAACTAAATTTCATCGCGGGCCACATTCGCTTAAAGGTTGCACTCAAAGGGCCAGTTGTTACTATAAAAATATATATAAAATGTATAAATTTAAAGAATAAAATAACCAGACGAGTCGATTAGGAATGGAAAATGACTTTTTATTTCTTCCAAAAAAAGAGAGAAAACAGATCCCTAGAATAAACAAATATACTGCTGTAAAATAAAAGCCTGTGATTTCTTTGTCAACTGTAACAATTGTTTTTGCCTTTCCATGCTTGATACAATCCATATAATTCTGCTTTAAATAAATAGAAAAAATGTACAAAGAGATGGGGGGGAGACAGAGAAGCGAGGGAGACAAATTATAAGTTGTACTCTGCTCAAAAAACATTTGGCATCATTGAGAATTCATGGCTGATCCTGAAAACCTGCGTCGTCTGTCTGTTCGTCCCGTCCCCACGGAGGAGTAATCATACCTATATACTGCTGTAATAACAAATATCTTTCAAAAAATAAAGAGTAAATTAAAAAATAATTGCAGATTATGAGAGTATGCGTTTAAACTCTGTGTTGTGAGTGTGTGTTTCTTTATATACAGAATAGTGAGGCAGCAATCCGAGGGTTTCTTACCAAAAAACACAGATGTAGAAAAAACAGAACGTGCACAAGAGATCTTTGATTCAACACACGGACGACAATGTATCTGTTAAACAGCCTCTCTTCGTTTCGGTTTTTGCGGGTTTTTTGACACGGTTGCAACGCATTGGGCGACCACTAGATGGCGCCACTTTGAGAAACCGGAAATCTGTGCTGCAGATAAGAAACGTGACATCTTTGGGAGAAGTACTGTAACACAAAAATCTTTGAGCTCCGTTTTTGCTACAGTGGCTCGTTTAGCGACAGAACAAACGTCTGTCAGATTCAGTCTCTGTCGTGGACGGCAAACAAACGGTCGAGAAACATTGATCGACCTCGCCTTTTTCAAGAACCATTTAAAAACGGGGACAACAAGAGGAGGGAATTTATCTTCATCATCACCATCACCGTCATGCTTTTTCGGAAAAAGGACAAAGAACAACGATACAACCATGCGCTCGCCAGAAAGGAGTCTGCTCTCCGAATGTTCGACACACTTGGCCTTAGCAGAGAACAGACGTTTTAATATGACATCAACGTTCATCCGTGTTTCCTTCTCCACCTCGATTCATGCTACAACAATGCAGAGAGGCGGTAGCAGCTTTTTGACGTAGAGAGAAAACCACGACGTCTGATCCCAAAGGTTGACATCAAAAAATAAACAGTGGTTGTCCTGGGAAACTCCCGGCTGTAAATGTGAAGACAGTCTGAATTTTAAAGGGAGGGAGTTGCCGAAAAACGAGCCCGCATGCTTGGCCAAAACCCCTCCCTGGATAAATACTGAAGAAAATGACCTACATTATAAATCCGTGATGATTACCGGCACTTACATCGACCCTAAGGACACCAGCCAGTAAAATGTTACGAGACCAAAACCCACAGTCGTCTCCACGCTCTCTATCCAACACTTTGAAAACCACTCGAGACAAACGGACAAAGACAATCTCATCGCAACAGGCAGGACTGGATGCCATGCAGAAGTTTAGAAAACAGAAAGGAAAGAAGAACGGACCAAGAAGAAACCAAAATTGCAGGTTTAGATTGTAAAGTTATTCAGGGTGAGTCGAATGTATGCGAGTCAGGTATCAAACAACTGGCACAGACTTCACCGTCCTTCAAATCCATATTCTGAGAAGGTAATTACGAAACATCAAGAATCGCCCTGACCTGATATTAATTATTGTTTCTAAGATCCAGGGTGGTGAGGATCTGATTCTGGATCAGTGCTACATGGCCGGTAACAAATTTTCTTTCTAAACTGCCAATTTCCAAATGCCTTATGTCCCTGAAAATAAAGAGCCGTGATTAGAGATAATTTTTAGTGCTAACATCAATTAAGATAATTTTTCAATGAGAGTCTAAGTTTGAATCCAATTAGCCGAGTATTCTAGGTTTGGACACCCAAGTAGATTTTTGTTCAGGTATTTTTTAAAGGTGTTGTCTTTGACTTCCCAGGTGATTCCCTCGCTACTTGCCAAACTTCTGAATGCACTTTACAAGTGGCTAGTTAACCAGACCACCTTTCAAACGGCTGCTTAAATCAAAAAGCATTCAGTGTTAGCCAATTTCCAATCCGACTTCCTCGACTGGCTTTATGTCTTTCCGAAATCCAACAAAAGTCTCCCATTTGTCACTTAACCTGGATATGCAAGAATCCGATTGGCTGTTCGGGTTCAACAACAAATCAGAGACAATAGGCTGCTGACATCACAATGAGAGACAGAGGTGGCCGATGTTGTCGATATAAAAACAAAAATATAAGATGATGACCTTATCTAACCAGACACTGGAGCGATGCTAACAGCGAGAAGAAAATAGCGCACTCAAAGCGAACCACAAAGCCTGAGAGCCTCCGAAAGGTCTACAGCTAAAGGACAGAGACACCAAGAGAGATACTTGAGCTATAGATACTAGACACTGGCAGAGGGGAGGACACGGTGGGAAATCTACTTCTTCTATAAAAGGAAGATACTATGAGAGGCTAAGCTAACACAAGACTGCGACAAGAAGCGTTTAAGAGCAATATCTATCCAACAGCGACAGTGATGGGTGGGAGCAGACAATCTAGACAGGAACTGGTTATTATTACGTTTTGTTTTTTACATATCTACACATAGCAAACGGTGACGAAGCAGGCTAAAAAAGCATTCTAGAGATAGACCAACTAGACAGAGTTGAGAGGCTGAAGCGAGATCGTGAAGATGATGAGCTATCACTGGGATGTGGATTTGGGATGGGACTACAAAAAGTTTCAAGTTCGTTGTTAGAATGGCAGGAAAAACTATTTTTGCTACCCGCCAAAGTGGCCGGTAGATTAGAACAAACGTGTTATTGTAAAACCTCAAACGATTTCTACAAACTTCAAATCTCTTTCTCTACTTTTTCACACCACACCTGGCGACAGCTCCTCTTGCGGCAGGTTAGTCACTTCAGTGCAACACTTTTGCAACGTGTTTTAGATTTTACAAAAACAAAAAAGAAAGCACATTTCGTGTCAAAGTCGCTGGCTCAAATTTGGCTCGAAATCGGACACAAGTTGACCCTCAGAAATAGCCCTCAATGGAAAACATACACACGTGAGCACGCACAAAAAAGCATCGTACAGACCGACAGTCGAACGCATGGCGACGGATGCTTTGGCTAAAGAATGGTTACGACTTCTTACACAGATTTGATCCCCTGGGGTGACGGAGCCGCGCCTAAAGTTCAGTGTGGTTTCGGCTCAGACGGAGTTGCACTTAAAGCCGCTCACTTCGATTCAGTGCAATTTAAAGTGAATTCAACTCGATTCAATAAAATGTATCCCTCACTCAGTGCTGCTGTCATCAATAATTGGCACATCATGTGGATCTGCCACTAATGAGGTGTAGCAAAGGATAAAGCTCTTGTTTTTTAGAAACCTTTGACGTCTGAATCTTGTTGGTCAGCTGATGAGGACATGAAGAACAGATACACAGAGATCAACAAGGGGTGCTAACAGGATGCTAATAATGCTAGTTAACAATTCGTAGTGGCTTTAGCGTAAACAACACAACAAAATGCGTTTTACTTTACGTTCTACTGAGCGTTACAGGAGCCAAAATGTGTTGAGATAAATGTGTACAACTGTGTTTGGCTAACGGCCATTATTTTCTGGAAAGAGGGATGATTTATAGACCAAAATATGTCAAGTCATACGTGTCTTGTTAGCAATCAAGCTAACACACTTTCTAACTGACAGTTTGAATGCTAGCTAGCTTTGAGAGATTTGTTTCCCCTTTTTAATAACTTTGTATTTGATGAAATAACTTGAATAAAATGCCAACAGGGACCACGGAGTTGATATATTGAAGCACAAGAGTACATGTGGCCGCTAGCACTAGCTAACAAGGTGTTAGCCATTAGCCTGCTAGCTAAAGTGGTCCTGCGAGGCTTTACGACGCCATGCTTTAAAAACCACACATCTCTCTGTAAAGCACGGATTAATTTGGCTGCATCTCTCTCTTGCGTGGCTTTAAGATGTTTGGTTCACAGACAATTTAGACGCCGTGGTAACATGTTATCACCGCTAATCCCAGTCGCTCCGTGTGTATCTGTACTTTAGGGAGAGGAAAATAATGCAGTATGAGTAAGCTTAAAAACCCATAACAACAAACGCTCGACTACTATTAACAAATGGTTCAACAAATTGCTGTACAAGCCCCGATAACATTCAGGAGAGGCTGCAGAAGAAAAATACAAAGATATCCCCAACAGAGCGGGAAATCACGGGAAACACACTCGAGGAGATTTGCCTCTAAATCCGTCGCTGATTGGACGGTCGAGGTCACAGACGGCGAACAAAGACGACGGAAAGGATGTCGGTTGTGAAGGTATTGTCTGAAACAACGACACACACACACTTCCACACACACCTGTCCTCCCGTAAGTGCTCCCAGGTTGCCGTTGCAGGCAGACAGTAACCCAGAGAGGACGAAATAGCACCAGTATGAAATAAAGCTAATTCTGCAGCAGAGACTTTCTCAGAGGTAGGATTTTCCTCTTCTCGACTCCGCCATCTTTCTTCACGTCTATCTCTCGCATCCCTATTCCCTCTCCTGAAGCAATCCCTCCATCGATATGACTTGAAAACACAAAATAGACAGAAAGAAGCCACACACACACAGTTGTTTCAGACAATGACCAACAAGGATGATATTTCCCCCAACACATCCCCCCCCCTCCTCTTTCCGGTCGTGTCCCCCTCCTCTTTCCAACTCGTTTTTTCGGTGTCTCTCAGTCGCTTGAGCTCGTTTCAAATCATTCCCCCGTCCATCGGATCGTTCCTCGTGTGTTTTCTTCCGCCGTTTGTTTGTCGCTTTTTGGCACTCTGCTTCCCCCCTCCGACTGGATTACATAAACTGCATCTGAATAGACGGGGGGGGGCAAAAATAAGTGGGATAAATAAAACGGAGAAACTGCTTATTTAGGTCATTTTACCAATGCAATGAAAAATGACTTGGGCATACTGCTTCGATTCCAACAATGTATTTATCATACACTAAAACAGGTCAATAAAATAGCTTTAAGATACACAAAATATATATATTTGCACTTTATCTCTTTTACTATCTATCTATCTACCTAAGCCTGACTTTTGATAATAAAAAACATTTTACACATGCACAGTTTTAACACTAACTTTTCCAACTAACATATCTATACCAAATGCTACCCTTAATAATATGTTAAATTACGTCAGCCATAGGTTGTCATATTATCACTTTTGTCTACACATTATTTAACACATGGCATTAATAAAAAGTCATTTTATTGCATTTGACCAACTAAGACAAGTAACACTCGTTATGAAATGTTACATCAACGGATTGATTAAATACCTTTTCAGTTGCAAAGGTGTCGTTTTGTGTGTATGAATGCACAAGTACAGGATAGCTGACCTGGGCTCCGGGCATGGGTGCAAAGGGGTTTGTGGGTCTGAGGACCGGCTGGTTGTACATCATGGGCTGAGGAGCCATCACCTGAACCCCCCCCATGTGACCCATCTGGGGAGGCACCTGCAGAGAGAGGGGGGGGGGGGGTTAGAAAAAGCCACAAGTTGACATCATAAGCCGATAAGTTGTTTGTTGATGTTTAAATCATTAAAGCTTGCGGTGATACGGTCCGTTCCATCCGCATGACCTCATCGGAGCTGCCGTGCCTGTTTACTTATTCAGTTTCGTTTATGACGGTGGGCAATGAGACGACGGTGCTTTCCCTCAACAGTTTCCTCTACTGCTTTTTAAGACCACAAACACACGGCTAACGGCGTGAATAAAGTATAATTAAAGATCTGAACTGGAAAAGTCCGTGTTCTTTTACCGGGACACACCCATCCACAATTTCCTGGAGACCCCCCCCCCCCCCCATCTCCTTTACAGAAAGCAACACAAATGGCTGTAAGAGTAAGAGATAGGGACGAGACTGAGAAAGCAAGAAATCAATGAATAAGAAAATTGAAATTGTCCAGTTGAGAAGCTACTTTTGAACATTCAATATGATCTGAAATACAAAGCAAATACTTTACAGACTGAATGATTGAATAGTTTATCTTGTGTGAGGAGTTTCTCTCTTATCTCAGTTTAAACATGGACTTGGTCAGACAGAACTAGATTTTTAAGATGTCATTAAGCTAAGAGATAGAGATAGGGAAGAGAGTGAGAAAGCAATAAATCCATAAATCAGCAAATGGAAATATGACAACTACGTGATGCATTTAAGAAAACCGAAGAAGACTCACTGGATTCATGGAATAGTTTATCGAGTAAAATAGTGAAACGATGGCTGTTTTGGCTTTCTAAAATGTGAAGACGTTCTCTCTCTTTCTCGAGTTTAAAAGATATGGAAGCTGGATATATTGGGTTCGACAAAACTAGATGTTTTAAGATGTCCTTTTAAACTCTGAAAGCTGTATTTTGTTGCTTTTTTCCGACATTCTACAGACGGTACGATACGGTAAACCAATAAGGCAATTCGTTGTAACAATTTCCTGCATTTATGGAAGTGGCTGTGTGTTCATTAAACTGTATATATTGTGTATGCCTGCTTGCACTTACCATTCCATACACAGGCACTTGCGGCGTGTTCATGGGAAAAGCCATGGGAGCTGGAGCCTGTAGGAAAATCACCAACAATTAAGTCAGCAGGTAAAAAGCACCTGGGTCACAGAGTGTACGGCTTTTGTTAGCCTTCAAATGCGGAAAAGCTTGAAGGACTTTAATGGACAGGAGAGATGTGCGAGGACTGGAGAACACGTCGAATGCTGAAAAAGTGCGGGCATTAGGAGCGCAACAGCACAGCGTGAGGCAGGGGTACTTAGAGGATTCCCACTGGGAGCAATCACTACAGCCGCTTCGAAAAGGGGTGGCTCAATGGGACGGCGTTCAGCCCTGCCCTCCTCACTCCACAAATCAAATCCCCCACGGCTGAACGGGCTTCAAATTCAATGCGACGGGCAATTTGTAGCCGTCGTTTACAACCCACGCACACCCCCCCTCAAACAAAAGCTGCCGATTTCTACTCGGCAAATTGGCAATTCATATCGAGCGAGTGTTTGAAGGCGCGTTACAGCGAATGCACCGGAGGAAAATCAGTTTATAGAGGCGAGGACGCATCGCAGGGTACAACAATCTATCACCGGAGTATTACTATTAACAGGTGTGAGATGAGATTTGTCATTTCACCTGTCGGCTTCTCTCAAATATAGCAAATAAGGATCTGTGCGGGATTTAGGTTTACTGTACCGGCAAGCATTTTATATATGTTTCAGGATAATACCAGCGGGACCCCCCCCCCCCCCCACCGCCACATATACGTGTTCAGTATTCGCTGCAGTCGGAGTTTGAAACGTATTTCCTCCGCCGCAGGTCGTCCCGCTCACCCGGAAGTAGGCGGCGGGCTCCCACTGCTTTTAAGGAAATCCATTAAAAAAACCAGCTTGCAGAAACACGCCGCCGTCTCCACAAACCCAATCCATCACCGTGAATGAGACAACCGAGGCTTGACGTGACTTTATAACGCCTCAATCATCGCCGAGGTGTTAGAAAGTACAGCTCAGAGTCTCCACCGAGGCACAGACATGAAGAAACGTGTACAATACGCAGTAATTATCCGTGTGAAACCATATATTACTTCAGCAGTCTCACCTAATATGGTGAATTACATAAATCAAAAATAACAAAAGGTCTTTTTCACGTGGAATAATTAACCTGCACTAGTATTATCCTTGAATTGCTACTTATGCATCGAGGCATTAAACAAGGCGTTTAAGAAGTAGTGCGCTAAGCTGGTTGATCTGAAAGTGATAATTTAATGTTTGAGTCCGTTTACAATGTACCGAGAAATCACATGTTCAGACACTATTGGCACCAGTTTCAATGTCAATATAATTAAACCTACGGATCAGGGAAGTGTTTGCAAGCATTTCTCCTTCCTTATAATACAATCCCAAAAGAAAAAGAAACAAATGTAACTTCCTTTTGACTGAAATCATACAGATGATGTTGTTGTCAGTGTCTGCTTCTACTTATTTACATATAGGCACCAAATGAGACATTAGCATTTTATTTAATGTAACGTTAAAAGCGCTGGTTTACTTTGATCCTGTAAGGAGCTTTATCTTTCTTAGCTTGTAAACGCATCAGGCGAATCTCGTAACATATCATGTCGGTTTGTTCACATTTTGAGTTATTGACTTTTATTACCACTGAGATTTTGCTTAACTCGGCACTTTTTCTAACGTCTCTCCCTTTAGGTCTTTTCTATTTGTATTTACAGCGACACAATATATTCAATACATACAATTTCACCTGTAATTTGTATTACTTTACAGTCCGTTTAGATTCTGGTGCTTAAGGTGTTATTTAAATAAAGCAGTGATGCATCTACAGCATATTTTTACCCTCATTTAGGACAGATTGTGAGTTGCCATTTAAAAAAGCTCCTTACACACCAAGCTGACACCAAAGAACACGTCTCTACGTCTCGGCCATGTGTCGCTCTGGCACACACCGCAAAGACTTCAGCCGACGGCCAAGAAGCACGTACGAACTGCGCATGCGTGAGTGGCAATAACTCTCCTTACCAGCAGGCGGCGGTAGTGTGTATTCCTCATTCAAAAGAGGCGGCAACCGGAAGACAGACTGCGTGATATATACAAACAACAAATAGCGTGTGCGTTCCATTTTCACTTGAGAAGCTCACGGGGCTTTCCCGAACCTGAGTCGAGAGCTGGAGTTGAATGAAGTCACAGATTTGCGTTCTTAATGGTTTGTTTGGGTCCCTCACTTCCGTTTCGCTTCTCATGCACTGATTCGCTAGCTGAACAGCCAATCAGAGTGATTTCTTTAGCAGACAGCGTCGTGTCTTTTCGGCCGTGCCGACAAGACACGACAGTGCGGGACACACCAAGACACACCAATCTGAGTAGGGCGACACGACGCTCATCGATGGCCCGACATCTATCGATCGGCTTGGTGTGTGAGGGACTTAAGAGTGTAAGGCCATAATTAACAGTAGAACTTTTATTTTCAAGGGATTTAAAAAACAACAACGCTCTGTTGTACAAGCTAAGCTTTAAAAAGGGAGGACAGGAAGTGATATCTTGCTTAAAGAGCTACATCTAAAGGCCTGTGGGGGGGTCAGGTGAGCAGGGATCTGATCTCGGGAGGAAATCAATGTGATCGATCGGGATCCGCCATTTCATTCCTGCCTCCAGGGAGCGGGCCGTGAAAGCTGATCAGAACCATTGATCAACCGGCAGGAAGGGAGGAAATATAATCCAAGCCAAAAGACAAGTCAGATTTCTCACTTGACGGCTGCTTGAATCCACGATGAAAGAAACAAGTGACTGTACTTTCATGTGAACCTGAAGCATGATTTATTCAGCCAACCCTCCGCGTGTGACTGGGCGGTCTGTCGGGTACAAAATGACAGAGGGCATCACTTTATTTTGAAAGCATGACAAGAACAGAGCAGGTGAGACGTGTTTATGCACCACTACGCCGTCCCCATCTGTGTTTGCGTCCATCTGTCTTCTGCCGTCACGCTTTACATTCATGCGTTTGTCTGCATCCGTCTTCTCATTCTCGACCAGTGTTTGAATTCAAATCTGTCTTTTCTACATCTTTAAATCCCGACTTCCAGAGCTTAACTTTTGCCGTCTCCTTCTTAAAAAGGCAACGCTCTTCTCGCTAAGCTTCCTCTGACCTCACACGACCTGCGTGTTTCAGTGAAGGTGACGACGTGGTCTGCAGGGTTTCTGGCTGGTATTTCTAAGCGAGCACAGACGTGGAGACTTCTGCCGGGGGAGCCTCAGATGTGGGAGTTTCACTTATCATGCATGAAACTTGATTTATCCGCTGCTCTGCTACGTTATATATCACTGCCACATGCTGCTATGACTTTTAAATCATGTCTGGACTCATGGAAGTCATGTTTCCTGGTTTTAAAGACTGTATATTGACTTTTTCAGGGACAATAACGAGCAGCTCCATTAAAGGAGCCCTGTAACGCTAATTTTCACCTTCATATTTGTATTTTGTGCATCTACTGTACCGCTCTGGTGAGTGTGTACGCTGTGTTTCTAGTCGATTGAAAATAAACTACAGTGTTTGCTTATCGTGGTGTGCAACAGCAACAGTCACTGAAATGGTGTAATAAAAAATAAAAAGGTTTTAAATCCACAGGCGATATTTTAGTAGTAAAAGTCCGTTGATGTTTTTCTCATTTAAATGGTATTCGTTAACAATAAGAACAATAGAGAATATACCAGGCTTTCAAAGACAGGTAAAGTAGGAGAGTGTAATAGTGTGTCTGACTGTGTCCTTTATCCATGTATTTTTTCTTTTAATGTTTCTTTTATTATCTTTTCTTTTTAATGACTGATTTTAAATGCCATTTTCTGAATGTCTTTCATTTTTTGTAAAGCCCTTTGAATTGCCTTGTGTTGAAAAGTGCTATGTAAATAAACTTGCCTTGCCTTCCTGGTATCAGACAGTTTACTTAACGCTTACATAACTAGCACCATTAGCCTTTAGCACAGAGGTGAGAGGGCGATTTGAAGAAACGTGGCAAGAACAAAAGTGACTTTGAAAAAGAAACTCGTCTCCATAGAAAACAGAAACAGAAAGATTGAGAAGGAGACCGAGGAAGACAGCAAGAGGGAGATTGAAAGCACAGTATATGAGTCATAAAGAAGTGATTGAGACTAAAACAGGCATAAGTACTTACATAACTAGTATAGAACATTCCATTCTGCATCAGGACGCAACAAGGAAAAAAAGACAGAAGACGGAGAGAGAGAGAGAGAGTGATACAGCGAGAGAAGATGGAAGAAAATGAGGAGATGATGAAAGGGGGAGGCGTACCAAAGTATGAGGAATGAGGAAAATGCGACACAAGAAGATAAGAGAATAATGTGAGAAAAATGAGGCATATGGCGGGTAGGATGGTGGAGAAGAGGCAGGTAGGATGGTGGAGAAGAGGTGGGTAGGATGGTGGAGAAGAGGCGGGTAGGATGGTGGAGAAGAGGCGGGTAGGATGGTGGAGAAGAGGTAGAAAGATGCACAACAAAATAATTATGAGGTCAAAATACGGACGGCCAGATGTGCGGCGAAAACAGGACGAACAGATGACCGCACGAAACGAGAGAAAACAGGCGAAGAGGGGAAGGAAGACGAGTGCATGACGGTGCAGAAACAAAAGGAAGAAATGCATGAAGAGGACGAGCGGGACAGGAAGGAGAGTTGAGAGGGGGTGACAGCAGGGGGGGGAGAAAGGTCCAACAAGAGAGAGGGAGGGAAGTCAAAAAAGAAAAAGGGAGACAGAGAGGAAGCGGAGGGTTAGTGACAGTTTGTCCTCGTCAGCCAGATGTACTGTCCAGAGAACACGAACACACACACACACACACACACACACACACACACACACACACACACACACACACACACACACACACACACACACACACACACACACACACACACACACACACACACACACACACACACACACACACACACACACACACACACACACACACACACACACACACACACACACACACACACACACACACACACACACACACACACACACACACACACACACACACACACACACACACACACACACACACACACACACACACACACACACACACACACACACACACACACACACACACACAATAATTGTCGTAGTTTTGGGCATCGTTAATGAGATCTTGGAGAATCAAGAAGAGCATTCAGACATCAGATGGACTTTGATCGATTGCCATCTCTGGTGTTCGAGTGTGTTTCCGTCTCCTTACCACGTGTTGTACAGGCATGGGCTGGGGGGCCATGGGACCCGGACCCCACTGAGTGGTCGACATGGTCTTATTGTGCCAGTTGTGTCCTCCCGTCAGCTTCTTCTCTCCCGGATGGTTCCACTGCATCTCTGGCCTGTAGAGGGACGAGCAGCGCAGCAAAACAAAGAACACAGCGTCAGGATCTTTCCGTTCTGCACATTCAAAACACCCAAAGCATGTCTTCGAGGATACCAACCAACTATGTGCAATGTGAGCGTCCTTAACAACGGTCAATAAGTTGTTGACAGCGGTCTGTACTACTGGATTAACAACGTGTCACGTGTTCTGAATTGACCAATCAGAATCGAGTATTCAACTAAGCCATGTAATAAATAAACTTAACACAAAAAGTGAGGCAAGTTGTGTTTGTTAGATGATTTCTATGTTGTAACGATGCTTTTTGGCAATACATCTTATACCGTTGGAAAGCCTGTTTTCTTACCTTTCCAATTGCTGCCAATATGTCTTTATTTATTACACTTCAAATAATCCAATCCACCAAGCAACACCAAACAATAGTCAGCAGCAAAAAAAAGCTGCATCCGAGGAGATTCGTCATGGGTGCACCCCACATACTCGGCTCTGGGGCGCCCCCCACATACTGGGCTCTGGGGCGCACCCCACATACTGGGCTCTGGGGCGCACCCCACATACTGGGCTCTGGGGCGCAACCCACATACTGGGCTCTGGGCCGCACCCCACATACTGGGCTCTGGGGCGCACCCCACATACTGGGCTCTGGGGCGCACCCCACATACTGGGCTCTGGGGCGCACCCCACATACTGGGCTCTGGGGCGCACCCCACATACTGGGCTCTGGGGCGCACCCCACATACTGGGCTCTGGGGCGCACCCCACATACTGGGCTCTGGGGCGCACCCCACATACTGGGCTCTGGGGCGCACCCCACATACTGGGCTCTGGGGCGCACCCCACATACTGGGCTCTGGGGCGCACCCCACATACTGGGCTCTGGGGCGCACCCCACATACTGGGCTCTGGGGCGCACCCCACATACTGGGCTCTGGGGCGCACCCCACATACTGGGCTCTGGGGCGCACCCCACATACTCGGCTCTGGGGCGCACCCCACATACTCGGCTCTGGGGCGCAACCCACATACTGGGCTCTGGGGCGCAACCCACATACTGGGCTCTGGGGCGCACCCCACATACTGGGCTCTGGGGCGCACCCCACATACTGGGCTCTGGGGCGCACCCCACATACTGGGCTCTGGGGCGCACCCCACATACTGGGCTCTGGGGCGCACCCCACATACTCAGCTCTGCTGCTCATGCCACAAATGCATGTTCCTCACAAATGTGGTACCATTGGAAAGGTAAGAAAACAGGCTTTCCAACGGTATAAGATGCATTGCCAAAAAGCATTTTTACAACATAGAAATAATCTACAAAACACAAATTGCCTAACTGTGCAATATATACCTGGCCGCTAAACCCTCAGAACTGTTACAGGATGTGTATTTTGTAAATTGTGTAACTTTTATTATAATTGTTGTATCTTTAATACTTTTTTATGCATGCTTCTTAGTTAACATTAGGCTGTCTTTGGCTCTTTTCTGCTGCAACAATGTACATGTCCCCTCTGTGGGACTAATAAAGGTATTCTGATTCTGAACAGTTTTGCTCGATTTAGTTTAATTTTGTATTCCCCCCTTGAGGCCCTTTATGAATTTACAGACAAACAACGCTGCAGAAACATGAATGTGAATCTGTGAGCAGCAGCGATTACATTGAACAGTCTGAACAAGCACTTTGTCACAAACGTAATCAGTTAAATGCAAGTGAATACATCATAATAAATTAGATTTGGACTTTTAGTAGCACAAGTTGCATGTTGGCAGACTATAGCTGTCGACCGGAGCTTTAAGTATAACAGAGAGGACGATTTGCTTTGTCAGTAGATAAATCCTCCAGCCTAAAGCACAGCACAACACTGAGAGGTATCATCACGGTGAAGATACTTACTTCTTGGCTGGGGTCCCAGCAAACTGCAGATCTGAGGGGAGGGGGGGCAGAAGCACAGAGATAGTTGAAAAAGAGAAAATAAGAGACAAGTATTTCTGCTTTAGAATAAATTTTCCTTCGAATTATACACAAGTTCTGTTATGTAACATCATCTATTCACTCGTATGTAACACTCAGATGTGTGAACCTTTTCAGAAAGCGAAGTTTTTATTAATTTAATGGTTTGTTATTGAAAAGAAAATGTTTTAATGCAAGAGCGAAAACGCATTAAGTATTGAAAGTGTCATTATACAAGATTTAATTGGAGCTATTTCAAAAAGAAATACGGTGAAAAGCTGTGTGTGCATGCACTCAAGGCCGGGCATTTCAAGTGTTGAATTACAAAATGTTCAACAAATAAAATACCACAACTCAAGTGTCTTCCCCCCCCTTCTTTTTCTGCCACATTCAGCTACTTGTGTGCATGTTTCTCGACACTCACTGCCCACGAGGTTGGCCAGAGAGGAGTCGAGGTCGTTGGCTAGCAGCTTCCCTCCGTGATGGATGGCCATTTGAGGAGGAGGAAGAGGTGCGTTGTGTGTGGGCATCGTAGGCTTCAACAGGTCTCCTAGAGCATCAAAACCTGGAGGACAAATGGATGCATATGTATAAGTCAATAACTTTACACAGGCTGGTAAAAGCATCATAGTACTTTTCCCAGTATTGTTCTGATATAGTTCCGAAAATTCACACCAAAAAAATCCCGAACTAGAAATTAGTTCACGAGAACCTTTCCACCCCTTTTACGTCCCTGCTAGAGAGCAGGGACTTTCGTGGGAGAAAAAGGTTCCCATTTCTGATTGGCTGGGCGGATTGCAAACCACGCCCCGTAAAACTCCCAAAAAGTTTTGTGAAGCCGCCATTTTATTTGCTCGCATTAGCATTATTAGCATTAGCATTAGCCCAACGGAGAGAGACTAACTTATGGCAACACAAAATAAAACATGGGAGCGGTGGAGATGAGTAAATGTCGGCGTTCTGGCGATTTACTCGGAAGCCAGTCCCCAACTCTGGGGACTTCCGGCCGGGGACTTCGGGCGGCAGTATACGCCGTGAAGTTGTTTGCGGCCTGCCAGAAAACCCAAAAGCAGAAGAAGAAGTGACGCCAGCGGCTTCATTTGCCTAATCCACCCTCAGGGACTTATTCCGGTGTGAACGCGATCTGTACTTAGTTCATCAGAACTAAAGAGTTCTCATGAACTAAGTACGGCAAAGTACTTGGTGTGAAAGCGCCTATAGAGACAGAGTAGATGTTAGGATGTTAGAACAGCCCACAGGCACATAGGAGGAGTTAGGAACAAACATATCAGATTATTCCACACCATGTCTTTGTTATCCAAACTTGGAAAGGAAGGAGTTGTCAAAAAACCCGAAACACTGTAAAAAGTAAGGAACACATTTGCAGTGTGTCCGTCTGCTTTGATGTTAGCGGCAAAAGTCAACTAGCTAAAGTAGTAATTGAGCTATTCTACAATATTTTCGGGGCTACAGGAAAGAATATACCAAATAATACAATATCAATACACTACTGCATATTAAGGAGTGAGGTAAAGTTAGCATCTGTCCAACTTACTCGCGGCTAAGTTAGCGCTACGTTCGCTCAAAGTTCCCTTTCAAAAGCATAGTGCTATTTGGTATCATATTTACATATTTTACTGTTTTTGATAAAAGGGAGCTTTAACAAAAGAGTTGGTCCTAATCCTAAAAGCCAGTTTGTTTGTAACCGAAACTAAAGGCTTTTAAAACAAACTCATGGAGCTAACGTTAGCTTTAATAGCTTCTTAGCATCGGGAAAATCCGTTGTAGGAGCTGTCGTGTCTTTATTTTTAAAACACTGGCTACTTGATATGATCTTGAGGGCTAAACCTGCTGCTGTTACTGTAGCTGCATATTTGTTAAATGAAGATAAATACATCGCAGACCTAACAAAACATACCAAATTGGGGCGGGGCTTCACCATGACCGATCAAACTAATCAAACTGTGTGTCTGGAAAACGAATGTTGGAAATAAGGAAAGTTTAAGAGCAGAAGCAACTTATTTCAAAAAGGCAATAAATATTAAATCTAATGAAAGCCGACTTCACTTCCTGCCTAATTTACCACACTTTTCACTCACATTTGGACCACTTTAATAAAGCCGCGCGAGACGGTTTTGATCTGAGAATATTGCTGAGCTGTGCCTCCTTAATGTGAACTATCAAATCTCACTGATAGCCTCGCTGTTAATTCAATTTGTCCTGCTCTATTTTTAGCATTTACCTACAGACAGATATTCCTGTTTAATGCAGACATACTGAACCAAGACTCCTTTATCACGGTCATGCAGCAGCCGGCCCATAATCCCTGACTCAGTAGCTCGCGGCGCTTGTTTCTAGATGATTGATTTATCTGTTTGTAGCTGCCATGTACTCACTCTGACTGCTAACAGTGATTCGTTTTCAACATGTGTGTGTTTGTGTTTTATTAGACAGAGTGTCCACGGCCGCTAGGTGTGTGTGTGTGCGCCTGTGAACAACTCCCAATGTCAACATTCATCCAGCTAATGGCTCAGTATTAATCTAGTAGAAACCTGGAGGTGTGCCAGTGTGTGTTTATTATACACATGTGTGTCAGGTGTGAAAAGGGGTTACCATGGCGAGTAGTACTGTAGAAAGGTTTTATTAACAATTAGTGCATTATTGTTTCCTCCCATCATTCGAACAATGAATACGTAGAGACACGTAGCAGAAATAAAATGAGATCAGGCACAAGGCGACGATACAAAGCTGAAACGAAACAAGAATGTGCAAAATGCAAATAGAAGAAAAACCAATGTCTCCGCAGAGGAAAAAGGAAAATGGAAAGAGAGGCAACTGACTGTGGAGAAAAAGGGGGAGGAATAATATTTAGTTAGGAAGCGGCGTGCAGGTCTGACAGTGGTGCTGACACAAGAGGTTCAGAAAACACTTTTCCTGCTAGCCGAGCAGATGGGAGAAAGGGAGGGAGAGGGAGACAGAAAAGAAGTCAAACTAAGAGAAGGAATTAAGAAAGTGGTTTAAAGAGAGGATCTTTTTAATCCTCTTCACTCTTATCCCTCACGCATTGGCTCCATGTTCATGTTGCGATAAAACACGTTGGCAATGTGGGTGATAATTCTTTGTTGGTTTCTCGGCGTTGTAAAGCCCACTGGATTTAATTGAACCAACGGAAAAGAGGCAGAGATAAAAGGGAGAAAAGAAACAAGCTCTCTCAGTAGATCACACACACAAGGCAAAGAGAAGAAGGAGGAAGGAGGAGGAAGCGAGCACTGAGCGTTTTATTGAACCCGAGGATAATGCTATCAGTGTTAGCTTAGGTGTTTCAGCAGAGGATTTGACAGTCAATAGAATTTAAGATCAAAGAGAAGCGAGGAAGTAAATCCATGTCGTGTTCAATCCCGAAACACGGGAAGGCAGAAATGAGTTACTTACTACCATTTAGTTGGATTATCTTAAGCTCTTTGCAGAACACCTGACATGCAGGATTCATCTATTTGTGTCAGGTTTATAGACACAAAAAGACCTGTGCGCAATTGTTGCCACCTGGTGTAGGAATCACAGGCTGCAATAGTGATGGATTACACAACATGTTTTCGATGTTTCTACGCCTGTCAAAGCAGACTCGAAAATCTTTTCCTGAAATCAAGGTCTCGTTTGCGAAAAGGTAGACACAGGCAGGCTTTCGGGGGAGATAGAGAATTATACCAGATACAGCAAATGCATTTATAGAAACATGAATTTGCTCAAATAGAATAAATAATGTCAGCAATTTTCGATTGAAAACGCAAGCTAAACTGCATCCTTGAGTCTTGGTAAAACATGTAAAATTAATATAATTGTAGGGGTTGTCAAAAATGAGGGCAGAGAACACATCTAAATGAGGCGAAATAAGAAAACATTATAAAATACATCACAACACAAGTAATCTTCCATTACACAAACATAAGTGGTGCATCATTAAAACTTAAAGGGGCCCTATTTTGCTAATTTTCAGTATATCAGTATGTAGTGTCTCTACTTTAAAGAGTCCTCTCCTGCTGATGTTCAGGTGTATATCAGTGTGTAGTGTCTCTACTTTAAAGAGTCCTCTCCTGCTGATGTTCAGGTGTATATCAGTATGTAGTGTCTCTACTTTAAAGAGTCCTCTCCTGCTGATGTTCAGGTGTATATCAGTATGTAGTGCCTCTACTTTAAAGAGTCCTCTCCTGCTGATGTTCAGGTGTATATCAGTATGTAGTGTCTCTACTTTAAAGAGTCCTCTCCTGCTGATGTTCAGGTGTATATCAGTATGTAGTGTCTCTACTTTAAAGAGTCCTCTCCTGCTGATGTTCAGGTGTATATCAGTATGTAGTGTCTCTACTTTAAAGAGTTCTCTCCTGCTGATGTTCAGGTGTATATCAGTATGTAGTGTCTCTACTTTAAAGAGTCCTCTCCTGCTGATGTTCAGGTGTATATCAGTATGTAGTGTCTCTACTTTAAAGAGTCCTCTCCTGCTGATGTTCAGGTGTATATCAGTATTTAGTGTCTCTACTTTAAAGAGTCCTCTCCTGCAGATGTTCAGGTGTATATCAGTATGTAGTCTCTCTACTTTAAAGAGTCCTCTCCTGATGATCTTCAGGTGTATATCAGTATGTAGTGTCTCTACTTTAAAGAGTCCTCTCCTGCTGATGTTCAGGTGTATATCAGTATGTAGTGTCTCTACTTTAAAGAGTCCTCTCCTGCTGATGTTCAGGTGTATATCAGTATGTAGTGTCTCTACTTTAAAGAGTCCTCTCCTGCTGATGTTCTGGTGTATATCAGTATGTAGTGTCTCTACTTTAAAGAGTTCTCTCCTGCTGATGTTCAGGTGTATATCAATATGTAGTGTCTCTACTTTAAAGAGTCCTCTCCTGCTGATGTTCAGGTGTATATCAGTATGTAGTGTCTCTACTTTAAAGAGTCCTCTCCTGCTGGTGTTCAGGTGTATATCAGTATTTAGTGTCTCTACTTTAAAGAGTCCTCTCCTGCAGATGTTCAGGTGTATATCAGTATGTAGTGTCTCTACTTTAAAGAGTCCTCTCCTGCTGATGTTCAGGTGTATATCAGTATGTAGTGTCTCTACATGTCTCCATGCTTTAATGTTCAAAAAGCTCTTTATTCTTCTCATACTGCCTGTGCTACAGCACCTCTTTTCACCCTCTGTCTGAAACCAGAGCCCAGTCTGCTCTGATTGGTTAGCTGGCCGGCTCTGTTGCGATTGGTCCACCGCTTAGAGATGTCCCGCCTCTTTGCCTATCACTTACAATGTGTTGGAGAGCTAGCCAATAGAAGCGCTTGTCTTACGGAGTGATGTCACTATGTTAAAGAAGTAAACAAAGGAGTCCGACTTTGGGATTGTAGCCTTTGCAGGCCATTGACATGCATTAAATCATATATAACGCACTACAGAGAAGGAAAACCCTACATTAAAACCTAAAACTAGGTATTCAACCCTCTGTACAGAAAATACAGGAAATATATCAGTGAAAAGTGGATATTAAAAAACATTGGATTCAGAATACAGACGCTGCAGTGGAGAGGTTTTATATTGTGAGGAGGTAGACAAAAGAGAAGGAGAGCAGATGGAAAGGAGTTGCCTGGGTGATTCTTGCCTTGTGAAGTGTGATGGGGAGACGATGAGGGAGAAACAGAGAGATTAAATGAACTGAGAAGGGAGCAAGGTGGGAGGAGGAGGGTGCGAATAAAAACAAAACAAACGAGCAGCAGCAGACAGATGGAGCAAAACGACACGTTGCAAACACTAATGTAGAACGACACATGTGGACGCATAAAGACACGTAGACAATGCATGAAGGGAATAAACATGCAGTACAGTAGCGCTTTCACACCGGAGTACGTTTCCCGTTTAGTTCCGATAGTTCCTGGGATTTTGCGTTCACACCAAAAAGAGAACTTAGTTCATGAGGACTTTTATCCCCTTTTTAGTGCCTGCTAGAGAGGTGGTACTTTCCTGGGGAGAAAAAAGTACCAATTTCTATTGGCTGGGCGGATTGCAAACCAGGCCCTGTAAAACTCGGGAAAGTTTTGTGAAGCCGCCATTGTATTTACTGGCATTAGCATTATTAGCATTAGCATTAGCCCAGCGCACCAACGGAGAGAGACTAACTTATGGCAACACAAAAGAAAACATGGGAGCGGTGGAGATGAGGTGTCGGCGTTCTGGCGATTTACTCGGAAGGCCAGTCCCCAACTCCGGGGACTTCCGGCCGGGGACTTTGGGTGGCAGTATACGCCGTGAAGTGGTTTGCGGCCTGCCAGTAAACCCAAAGCAGAAGAAGAAGAAGTGACGTCGGCAGCTTCATTTGCCTAATCCTCCCTCAGGGAACTTGTTCCGGTGTGAACGTGATCGGCTCTTAGTTCCATGGGGGCACTAAGTACGGCAAAGTACTTGGTGTGAAAGCGGGCGGGCAGGGACACACACACACACCACTTCAGGGGACATTACATTGACTTACATGCATTTCCTGGAGACTTATCCTAACCTTAACCAACACATGCCTAATCCTAACCAAGTCTTCACCCTAAAATTAATGATTCCCCTCATGAGGACCTCCATTTTGTCCCCATAAGGGAGGAGAGTCCCCACACGTGACTGTTATTTAGCTCCCCACAAGTACAGTAATGCTAGGACACACACACACACACACACACACACACACACACACACACACACACACACACACACACACACACACACACACACACACACACACACACACACACACACACACACACACACACACACACACACACACACACACACACACACACACACACACACACACACACACACACACACACACACACACACACACACACACACACACACACACACACACACACACACACACACACACACACACACACACACACACACACACACACACACACACACACACACACACACACACACACACACACACACACACAGTGTATTGTTCGTGGCAGCTTCAACACAGGCTCTATTATTAGCAGGAAGTTAGTCTGTCCAACAAACCTCCAACTGTTACTTCTGAGCAGAAGAGTTTAACGGGGTTAAGTAACAACAGAGCGGGCCAGAGCAAACAACAGATTCTGCACTATTCAAACGGTTGAAAAAACGAATGGAAACATTTTCGATCTGGCAAATGTTTGACGAGCCAATGGAGCAGCTGTACAAATGAAAGTAATACTCCTAATAATGATGACAGTAATCCGTCAGGAAAGAAATTCCTGCTTTCGGCCAGGAATTTAATGAAAGCCTCCATTTAGATTTTAAGATTTGAATAATCTCGCTCTGTATGATAATGCAGTTTGGATTGAGTTAAATAAATGCGCTTTGACACCCTGGTGTCGAACAGCTGGTTGATTTAATCTGTAACATTTCCACTAATGCTAATTAATGAGCAGCGTCAGTGTGACAACACTGATAGATGGAGACTGACAATGACTTTGATCCTGGTAAGTTAAAGGTGGGGTAGGTAATTCACTTCAGAAACACTTTTTGTTATATTCCATGGAATGCTCTTAACATCCCGATAGCAATGAATACATGAAATGCTTTGACAATAAATACGTAAATAAATATCATCTGTGGAAGCCGTGGCGCTGTAAAAAGCACGACCAATCATCTGAGCCGGCTAAAGTAACTGGATGGCCTACCTGCCTGTCAGCCTGCCATCGGGGCACAAACTGATCTCGTGCCCTCATTGGTCGTGTGAGCATTCCTGTGTGTTGGAGGAGGGGCTCTGTGAGGAAGGGGCAGATTTTCTCCGGTTGTGTATTTTCAAATTCTAGCGCACTCGAGCTGCTTTCTCCATTCTTACCTACCTTTAAGTGAGATGGAAAGTTGTTCACTGGTGAATAACGGCAAATAAATATATAAAATGTAATATTAATAGCTTTGTACACCAGTGAAAACAATAGGTATGACAAAGAATAGACGACTATTTTATCTAAGGATCAAATTGTCAAGTCGTCTAAGTGGCGGGAAACTGTGGTGGTAAAAGTAAGGACGAGTAAAGTCTGGGTGGACATTAAATTGCTTGGTTTCTTCCAATAATTCATTATAAATTGACTTTTTGTGGTATGAATATCAGCCTATTTATAACACTGTAAGTACAAAAATGGAAAAATAACTTTCAACAGTTTCCTTAACCGGACCCTAACCCACAATAGCACAAGGTGTGTCTTCAAAATGTAAGAACAAATACATTTCCCATGTAATAACCTAGCTTTGGACGCTTTAGAAAACAAGCAACCCTAAAATAAAGAATGACCACGTAAGAAAGATTTTAGCTGAAACCACAAAGGTTAAATCTGGCGATTTTCGTCATTGCCAAAAACTCCCCAAAAGCCAA
This sequence comes from Pseudochaenichthys georgianus, assembly GCF_902827115.2. NCBI lineage: Eukaryota > Metazoa > Chordata > Actinopteri > Perciformes > Channichthyidae > Pseudochaenichthys > Pseudochaenichthys georgianus. The sequence continues at coordinate 3,906,266 of NC_047520.1, forward strand.
CAGGAATAAACTGTCTGATTTAATCTGTCGAGTACTGTTTATTCTGATTAAAACACACTTGTTGTTCTAGGGAATAGTTACTGCAGCACTGATGTTGTATAAGCTTTTACATCTAAAAATAAAGAATACAGCGTCCATGACCATCATGACGAAGGAACATGTCTCCCTGGGTAACAGTTCGCTGTGCTATTATTGGAAACATTAATAGACGCTGAGGAATTAGCTTTAAAGACTACAAAAACAATCCCTTAGTTCTGGTCTTTTCATAGGATTTATTAAAAATATGTATCGAGATAGAAGGGATGTCTTTTAATGAATGAAGCCTCTGTACTTTTAACATTTTAAACCTATGAAAAATCTACCTATGGGTACAAACGAATAACCTGAACTTCTTCCTCCATTGATGATAGAAACTGTTTTTGAACGACCTCTTCTGATAGTCGCTCTGATCAGCTGCGCCTCCTGTCGATAACTACCTCCGCCTTAAAGATGAAATGCAGTGTGGGAACGTCTCGGGACCCCAAAGGGTTGAGAAGTACAGAGATCGATTGTGTCAGCTGCCGAGAGGTTAAAAAGAAAGTAAGCCAATAAGAGGGCTCCGAGTCCCAGACCATCAGTCGAGAGCTGTTTCCAAAACAGGCAGAGAAACAACAGCGAGAGGAGCTGAGAGAGAGGGCTCCAGTTGTTTGAGGATGGAACAATTTCACACACAGATATCGGGAGACCGATATAATCGATGTATCATGGTTTATAATTGAATGTAAAGACGAAGACGGCTGAACTGTTCAGTGTCAATCCTGTGGAGATGGAGGTTATACATCTCCAAAATCATGTTCAGCGTAAGTCTCGGCGAAACTCACAACGTTTCTGGAGCCTTGTAGACCCAGAAGAAACTATACGAACATTCACCAAGCCGCACTGAACAACATGGCGGCTTTATTTGGCTCGACAGACCTTTGTGACGCAGCTTTCTGCAACTAAACTTATTAAGATAGCGGTTGGCATTTAAACGATGCATGATGGGCGATTAACCAGAAACGATCCCTTTCCATTGATCATGACTCAAATCGACATTATTAAGAAATATACCAACTGTTTGTTCCGTAGATTCGTCATGTAGAAATTATCTTTGATTGGCCATATTTAAAGGATTTGCAGACCTGTGTAGGAACCCAGAGATAAAAAAACGGGTTACCAAGTTAGGAAAATCAGGTCTGGGATCAGTTAACTTTTGTTCAATCAAGTAAATAACTTGTTACAGCAGTTTAATATCGTGTTTACGGCTTTGTCTGTGCTTTTCTTAGCTGTTCAAAGTTCGAGGGTTTCTGAAATGTAACTAGTTTAAATTTTCCGTAGAAAATTGGATCCATTATTTTGACACAGTCCTGGAATATTAGGAAAGCTGAGTTCTTGAAAGTGAAACTTACAGCCAAATATTCTTATTTTTCTTCTACTTTCTTGTATATTTAGTCCACATGTTCTACTATGATAGAACACTCCTCAAGATTGGAGGTGTTTTCTCAAATTGCTTTTAAAATCCAATAAAAGTGAACTGATCCCTTATCTATGGGTTTTGAATCCCATTTTGCAAAGTTAGGGTTACTTTTATTACGGTATTAGATACAAGAACTCAAACAACAGGCTATGTGAGAAACACCCAGAGTCAGAAGCAACAAGTCGCCCAAGCTAGTCAGAGTGTTAATGCTACGCTTGTGCTGCCAGCGAAAGGTTTTTAGTTTTCAGTCAGAGCTGGCTTTACCGGCTGCAGGTTGTGTGCCGTTGTTACTGGGCGCCGTCTTATTCCCAAACACGGCATCGAAATCTACAGTCATGGTGGTCTGCTGGTTCTCCAATCCTGAGGGAGGCAGTTATAAACGTGACCGATTAAAAACCCTGTTTGGGGTTTAAAGGTCACCTGTTATGCAAAATCCCCTTGTTCCCGTCTTTTCTACATAAACATGTGTCCCCTCTGTGTGAAGACATTCTGAACGTTTCAGGAAAAAAGATTGGCTCACTTTTTGTCCTGATCCATTTATGGCGCATTTTCACTGAAGCGCGTAGCGCGGTTTAAGCGTGCCGTGACAAATCCGCCCGTTTTTGGTTGCGTTTCCACTTGGGGTAGTTCGGGCTAACGGGTACTTTTTCACAGTTCTTCTGGCCCTTCAAAATCCAGGCCCTTTCCGGACCAACAACCGGGCTGAGTATGCTAAACTAGAGAGAGAATCGCTGGCAAGGGGGCTACAACTACAACAAGATGAACATATTTGACCGTGATTTAATTATAGTGCACGTTTCAAAATGATGCCGAAGTGACAACATACTGGTACCGGTTAGTAAAAACCATGAATTAATGCTTTGACAAGTCTGCAGACAGACGGCAGGCGAAAAACCCTTTTAAAATGTGTGCTTTCTAAATGTAGCTTGGCTAAGCTAACGTTGTATATGCTCCGAGCGTCCACACTCACAACAACGGCCTACAGACATAAATAAACCAGCGACTGTATTCGCCATGACACAGACAGTCTGTGGTTTGGACTTGTTTCACTTCTGTCTAGTTTCTGAACAGATATGAGGAGCTGTGAGCTCTGAGAGCTAACGGCTAACGGCTGATGTTGGTTTTCTGTGTTTCGCATTGAAGATGACGTCACGGCTCCGCCTACACTGCGTTACTATAGTTACTGCCCCAGTTCCTAAACTGTAATGGAAACGCAGCATAAAGTGAGCCTGGCCTACCAAGGCCTAACTATACCGTACTAAGCCGTGCGAGGCCCTGCAGTGGAAATGCGCCATAATATAAAAACCTGTCTGAAAATGAGCTGATCAGATTTTGGCCACTTTATGATGATTTTTTGTCTTGAGCAACCATTAGCCAATCAGCAGCAACCCCCCCCCCCCCCCCCCCTTATCACCTGAATCTCCTCTAGAGCACCATTGAGTTCTTTGTAGCCAAATGTCTCTCAGAGGGGCGTGGGGAGGGGCTCCTTGTTTTCATCTACAGTAACAGACAGACAATCAGCACTTTGGAAACAGGGCTGAAACAGAGGGGATTATGGGTAATGCTGCAATGATCTGTTTGGTGTTTCAGCCAATCAGAGACATGTTCTGGATATATCTGAGACCTGGGATATATTGAGGAAAAACAGAATAATAGGGGACCTTTAAAGAGACAGTTCAACTCGAGATAACTGTAGATAGAAACATCAAATTGTGATTTATCATCATGTTGTTTTCTTGTAAAGGATCCCACCTCCTGCCGTTAAACTAATCCCATTAGATGAGCAACATAGACACTACAGTCTGCAGCGTATTGTTGCTTAGTAACTTGGGATTCTGTAGAGGAGAGTTTCACAGGAGAGTTAAGCTGTGCATCGGAAAATCCACCGATGCACCTCCTGTTTTTTTTTTGTCTCCATCCACATCCCAGCTAGGGATTAGGGCTCGAAGCCTCAGAGTGCCGTTGTCTTTGTGGCTTCCAGGAAACAAGAATAAATACACCGCGTTCACAAGACCCACAGAACAAAACAATGTCTGTTGTGACAACTAACCTTTCAGGAAACATCGCAGCGATTCAGAATCATGATCTGGACTTGATAGCGATGGCATATAGAGAAATGTACTGATCTATAGTAAAGCAGATGGTGTTTTTTACTTATGTGACCGAAATATAGCATCTTCAGACGGGTAGCTTCGCACAAAGACTGAAAACTGGCTTTGTACAAAAACATGCCACTTGTTTTATTCATACGAAACTACAGGGGGTTTTATACCAAACTATTTCTTACCCAGGCACAGTAGCTTCCTTGGACTTACAAGCAGATTGCACGCTGTAATTACCATTTTCTTATGTGACGCAACTAGCATCTTTAGACACTTAGCTTAGCACAGACTGGAAACAGCTTGCCTGGCTGTCCACAAATGTACCTCAACCAAAACAAGTTTAACAGGGGATCATGTATCAAGATGTCTTGGCTAGACACAGTGCATTTCTTGGACTAACAAGGTAAATTATCCGGCAAAGTTCCCCTCATAAAAAAGGCAATTGTTGTTTTCCAGCTTTTGAGATTCAACTTTGGGTTTTATAGCTTCTGGGGAGCTGCTAAGACACGTATATTAGCTTTGGACAGAGCCAAGCTAGCTGTTTCCATACATTTCTAGTCTTTCTAAGCTAAGCTAGCCAGTTGTAGCTTCCCATGATCCTCATATAAACCTTCCTTTCCAACTCTCTGCCAGAGAGCAAAGTACATTTCCCAACATGACAAACTATGCCTTTAATAAAACGTGTTCTCCATTCTCCTGCCCGCCTGAACACTTCATCAGCGAAGGCCCGAGGCCATAAACACTGAAGTATCCTTCGTGTTGTTTTGGAGAAAAACACATGGGATCGTTATCTCTGCTCCCGTGTCAGAGCCACTGAGAGGGTGAGGGGAAGACATCTGAGCGAGAAGCAGCTCTGACTCTGAAGTCTGGCCAAATGGCTTGCGTTTAATCCTCTGTCATAAAGCCTCGTAATACTCCTCACTGCTTCCGGATGCATCTCTGTGCTACATTTTAATCTGCAGCTAAAATGTCACCGTATTCGAAAATAGAAGAAAAGATACGGCAAAGCTAGTGTGTGAAAGTCAATGTTGTTGCTCAGCATTTCTGACCCAAAGAAGTGAACGAGGAGAGGGTGCAGGATCCGTTTTTAACAAAAATGCTTCTCAGTGTAAACGCCTGAAATGCGTGTCTCGACACAAGACACCGGCTGCGTCATGCAACGTGAGTTTCTGAAGGAAAGGAGGGGAGGATGACGGGCGGATGGATGGTGTATATAGAAAGACAAACGAAAGGCTCGACAGATGGACGGGCAGACATGTGATGTACGGCCGGGCAGAGGGAGAAAATCCCTCGAATGCCGACAAAACACTCAGACATAAATGGGTGTGTGTGTGTGTGTGTGTGTGTGTGTGTGTGTGTGTGTGTGTGTGTGTGTGTGTGTGTGTGTGTGTGTGAGTAAAGCTGCTCCAGAGCCACCATTTCAAGCATACTTGGAATTCTACCGAGGCCGGCGTACTTCGTTTGGAGAAATTTCGAGGCTGCACAAGTGTAGACTCCGCGGAAAATGTAAGGCGGGTCCTCTCATATGACACACACCTGCACACTTGCTAGCCTGTTCCACTCTTCGTCTTCCGAATGCCAGGAAGGATTCTTGCCGCGCTTCTGAAGCAAGACGCTCGGAAGACATGTGCTACCAAGCAAGCGTACTCGCGATTGAGAAACACCCCGTGTGTGTGTGTGTGTGTGCGTGTGCGTGTGCGTGTGTGTGTGTGTGTCGTACCTCCCCAGGCACTGTTGGCAGTGGAGATTGAAGGGTTGCTCTGCACAGCGGGGATGAAGGCCGGCTGAAGATCAAACAGGTCACTGTTCAGATTGGGCACGCTGAAGAGAGGGGAGAAAGAGGGATGATGAGGGAGGAGAAAGAGGGATGATGAGGGGGGAGAAAGAGGGATGATGAGGGGGGAGAAAGAGGGATGATGAGGGGGGAGAGAGGAAGTTGGATGGAACATATGGGAGGAGTGGAAAGGAGAGGAGAATAAAGGGCCGAGAGATGAACGAGGGAAAGAAAAAGGTAAAATAAATCAAGGGAACAAGTCAGCCAGCGAGGAAAAGAAAAGAGAGGTAAGGAAAGACAGATGGAGGACTGAGCATTAATATTTAATCAATCGAGCATAAATAGCAAAAGTCGCCACTAAAGATGTTCGCTCGTCACAGATCGAGATTAATCCTCGCTCTCCAAAGGGCTGTGAAAACTTCTACCGGGCAATAAAACAGTTGGGAGCGGTAAATCCAGAGCCTGTAACCGTGGGCATGTTGGGGATAAATTCTGTACCGATTATCAAGAACAAATAGTCTCGTTGTAATTCTATTACGGCGGGAATCAGACGGGGTTAACGGCGGGGCGATGTTCTGAAGGATACCTCAGAATGGACTCGGGTAGTGGACTTTACAAACTGTCACATTACAAAGTGTCTATTTATAGTTTTCGTGATTCAATATCGCCACAATATAGACATTTTACTGTGTGTGTGTGTGTGTGTGTGTGTGTGTGTGTGTGTGTGTGTGTGTGTGTGTGTGTGTGTACCTGTTGGCAGACATCGTGGATGTGAACAGCTCCGGGGTGTGTGTGACGTGGTTGTTGTTGTTGGCACTGCCTATCGACTGGCTGCTGGGGGAGGCGGAGGGGGGGGTGGACATCTCCTTCAGGCGCTGGTCCTGGGGGACGGGGAGGAAAAACAACAATGAGATTTAGGGGAACCGTGATATCACCTGTGTAAGAGTTCGGTTTCCAAGTGGATACATCCTTTAAAAGGTCACGTATTATGCACAATCCTCTTCTTCACGTCTCTTCTACATCAACATGTGTCCCCTCTTCTTCATGTCTCTTCTACATCAACATGTGTCCCCTCTTCTTCATGTCTCTTCTACATCAACATGTGTCCCCTCTTCTCCATGTCTCTTCTACATCAACATGTGTCCCCTCTTCTCCATGTCTCTTCTACATCAACATGTGTCCCCTCTTCTTCATGTCTCTTCTACATCAACATGTGTCCCCTCTTCTTCATGTCTCTTCTACATCAACATGTGTCCCCTCTTCTTCACGTCTCTTCTACATCAACATGTGTCCCCTCTTCTTCATGTCTCTTCTACATCAACATGTGTCCCCTCTTCTTCATGTCTCTTCTACATCAACATGTGTCCCCTCTTCTCCATGTCTCTTCTACATCAACATGTGTCCCCTCTTCTCCATGTCTCTTCTACATCAACATGTGTCCCCTCTTCTTCATGTCTCTTCTACATCAACATGTGTCCCCTCTTCTTCATGTCTCTTCTACATCAACATGTGTCCCCTCTTCTCCATGTCTCTTCTACATCAACATGTGTCCCCTCTTCTTCATGTCTCTTCTACATCAACATGTGTCCCCTCTTCGTCATGTCTCTTCTACATCAACATGTGTCCCCTCTGTGGAAAGAGACTCTGAAAGTTTCAGGAACAAAGATTTTCTCTCTTTTTGATCCATTTCTATAAAAACCTGTCTGAAATGAGCTGATCAGATTTTGGACACTTTGTGATGTCATAACGATGTGTTGTCTTGTGTAACCATTAGCCAATCAGCAACCAAGGACTTGGAAACAGGGCTGAAACAGAGGGGATTATGGGTAATGCTGCAATGACCGGTTTGATGTTTCAGCCAATCAGAGACATGTTCTGTATATATCTGAGACCTGTAATATATTGATGACGAACAGTATAGTAGGGGGCCTTTAAAGGTGTGCACGATGACACATCCAAACAGCTGTCCCAGTGCATCTATTTGTTAAAAGCCCTCGTCAAACATTTCACAGCAAATAAGCCCAATGTCGGAGTAAAAGCAGACCTTTCAACGTGTATCCTTTGGTGACATTCAGACCGTCCTTGGCTTAAGATGTAATACTTAGAGCCAGTCCTGCATCCAATTGAATTTGTAAAAGGTAGTTTATATATTTAATTTTCTTGTGCCAAGGTCGCCAGGTGGTGCGGTTCAGCATACACAATATATGCAATGACAAGCGATTGGGTGGAAGTACTTTTAAATGAATGATGTTGCTCGAGAGAAGACAGCTACGTAGGAATGTTTTGTGGTGCCTCTTAAACTGTACCCGACCCGGTGCTAATGAAACTCAGCGGAAAGCAGACGGCTGACAGATCCACAAGCATCAGCAAAGCCCCCCCCCCGCTCGCACTGAAGCAACGTCAGGAACAAACCTGAGATTGGTTTTGATTTTTGAGGACAGAGAAGCGGAAATGCTGCCGATATTCGCAGCGAATCAAACATGTTAACGTCTCAGCGTCGAGGCAAGAAACCAACCTGGATAACGCAGGAAAGAAGTGATTTCACGAGCTGTAATATCTCTTTGAAGAAGCTGCGGCGACACATCCACTTCCATTTCTTGCATGAATTTGAACATTTGGCTTCAGGGTCAGCTTGATGCGGGCGGGGACATCCGACGGAAGCACTTCCTCATCACCCTCCGACTTCACATGCGACTGCTAGCAAACATCAATACATTGCTAATTGAATCTATAATAGGTGAGCCGTTCTGTTCCTCTGGACAGCGTATACGGGACCCACTGTTTTCCGTTTCATCCCATAAGCGACCACATCAAATTGAATTGCTTTATTGATTTGATTTGAACATTCTCGCCCTTTTATTTCTTTTCCCCCCGTGCCATCCGCCTACATTTCCCGGCTGGATCTTCTTTACTTTTTCTGCCGCATTGACCTAATGCCTCCGCGGGGATCAATGCAGTCGTGTCTTATCACGCGGGGACATGTACTGGGAAATAACAACAGGACATGGAGTGTTTGGGAGAAAAGGGGAAAGCCATTTCAAGCAGAACAAAAGGCCCAGTCTCTTAGCGTGAGCGGCCGAACATGCTGCTTCACCCAGGGGCTTTTATTCAGTTTCAAACTCAAACATTGTACTTGGAAATTAACCGATTTACTTTATAACCGCTGAAAGAATTTAGACCAATACAACTTGTTATATACCATCAAATGTGTACATGTTGCTGCTACTGTAATATATATTATATACGTCTATATTTCTGTAGCTGTAGTATATTGGTCTTTCATAGAACTGTCTAACTTATCAAGAACGTCTACTATAGATCCATTCATCCATCTTCTCCGTGGTCGGGTCTCGGGGTTAGCAGTTCCAGCAGAGAGCCCCAAACGTCCCTTTCCCCTCATCAACCAGCTCTGACTGGGGGGTCCCAAGGCGCTCCCTCCACCTGGTCCTAGGTCTACCCCTTGGTCTCCTCCCAGCTGGACGTGCCTGGAACACCTGCCTAGGGAGGCGCCCAGGTGGCATCCTAACTAGGTGCCCGAACCACCTCAACTGGCTCCCTTCGACGCGAAGGAGGAGCGGCTCAACTCCGAGTCCCTCCCTGATGACCGAACTTCTCACCTTATCTCTAAGGGAGACACCAGCCACCCGGCGGAGGAAACCCATCTCGGCCGCTTGTATCCGCGATCTCGTTCTTTCGGTCATGATAATACTATAGATGTGTATATATATATTTGGTGTTTATTGTTTTTTGTTCGAACCCTATAATGTGTCCAACCCTTTACCTGCTTTAATGCCTGAACTCATCGCTGCTGGAACAATTGTTTTTCCCAATCTGGAACTATCAAAGTGTGCATCGAGCTAGGAAACGAGTCCCTTCATTTATATTCCGACGGCGTAGCGATGAACAAATGGAAACTGATGTTATTGTTTGGGTTATGGCACCAGCTGGACAGTAGCAGTAACAGTGTGTGTGTGTGTGTGTGTGTGTGTGTGTGTGTGTGTGTGTGTGTGTGTGTGTGTGTGTGTGTGTGTGTGTGTGTGTGTGTGTGTGTGTGTGTGTGTGTGTGTGTGTGTGTGTGTGTGTGCGTGCACGTGCGCATATGGACAGCAGAGCGCTCAGACAGCTGGACTCGGAGTATTTGTCGACCCTTACTCGCCCCGTCTTTCTCCCTCCGTTATGTTCTCACTCACTTTATCTCCCCTCTCCTTTCACTCCGAGCCCAGAGGTAATCAGTGGACCTCGGCAGAAAGCGGGGCAACCAAGGGCACGGAGTAAACAGCGCGCTCAAATCCAATCAACGGCGCACACACACACACAAAAACAAACACACCGGCTGCACACTCATCTGCCACGAAACACACAAGCGGATCCACAACGCTCGCGAAGATACCGAAAAAATACATACTGTATCTTCTCTAGCAGAATGTGACGCAGAATGTGACACACACACACACACACACCTTGTATAGCACCTTTCACACACTAAGTGCAGTCCAAAGGGCTTCACATGGACAGGGCAACACATTTCACACTTGACTTTTCTATCGCTGTGCCGCTCTTGGCCTTTATCTCAACCGGAGGTCACAAATGGCCAAAGTGTCCGAGCCCTCCATCCGCACAGGAAGGTGGAGCCGCAGATACGCTGCACATGTGGTTTCTGTCAGGGCTTTACGTGTTGTGTTGTTCCTGCAGAAGTCCTTTGCCGCGCTGCTCGGCACAGCATGCTCTGCAGTCGAAGGCGAGGACGGCAGTTACACTTCAGTGATCTTCAGTTCTTATCAACATCAAATCCCTGAACGCACACCTTCAAACTGTAAAGCATTAACCCATCGCTGCACCCTGTATGCAGGGGCTGGTTTGCCTTTGCCAACTGCACGGAGGCTCAGTCACGGGTACATTTTAGGGATGCCAGCGATTATTCGCTACAGTCTCCATAATCGAATATTATTTTTAAAAATCGATTTTATTTATATATTTTTTTTTTTTCTGGCTTAGTTTCAACCAAAAGTTCGGTCGAATAATCGATTATTATTCGCCAGGGCTGCCGAATAATCAATTTTGATCATAGTCAGTTTCTGGCAACCCTAGTACATTTAGATATACAACGCCATGTTAGGGAAACTTCCGTCCTGCATCTGCTCCCTGGTCTCACGGCGACTGGTGAGTGGCTGCTCCCTGGTCTCACGGCGACTGGTGAGTGGCTGCTGCCTGAGATGTGCTGTGGTTTTATTAAATGTGCCAACTGCTAGGACGGTCTTAGGGAAGACAGCTTTTAGATGCGCCGCTCCTCGTCTTGGAACAGTCTGCAAATCAAATGGAATCTGGGGCCACTAAATGTTTTTAAAGCTCGGCTGGATGCTACTCAATCGGAAGCTGTTCATGGGGATACTTATTGTAAACCGTAATCCCTGTAATGATGCTGCATGATGTCCTTTTTGTTGTTCTGTTGTTTTATGTTTCATGCGCAACCTACGTGAGCAGGTCTCCCAGGGATACACCTGGATAGATAAAGGTTTGAAAGGAAATGAATACCCGAATCAGCACTTTTGAAACAGGAAGTGAAATAGAGCAAAACACTTCATAGACATGTTTTTGTATAGACCTGAGAGCTATGCTATTGCCTCCACATAGCATGATAGGTGACCTTTAATACTTTAAAGGGGTCCTACACGTATAACCCCACGGTCTGAGAGGAGGAGGGCGGCAGCCTCTCTGCTGCTCCAGCTCCCGTCTCGCTGCCTCAGAGGTGATTTGTTACAGAGGAGAGTGTGCTACCTTGAGAGCCTGCAGTCGGGCCTGCTCCTCCTCCAGGGCCTGCTGCTTCTCCTTCTCGTCCATCCGGCTGAAGGACATGCCGGTGGAGGAGAGGGACGAGACGGCGCTGGACAAGGTGGACGCCCTGCAGAAAGGGAAATGTGTCAAACTTATTCTGACATGTAATCAGGCAGCTTTCAGACACCAGGAGCAGCTCAATGTTCAGAGCGTGGTCAGACATTTAGAAAAGGAATAGGAAGAAGGACAAACGTTAAAACTTCTTTGCACACATGCAGTTAAAACATAATATAACAGTTCATTGGACACAAGGAGGTGAGAGAGTGTGATAAGGAAAATAAATGTAATAAACAATAAAATATCAAAACCTATAAAATAAATAAAACAAAAGATGACAAATACAAATGAATAATATATATTAAAAGACCAATTTCAAAAGGGGATGTCACCAATACAACTATTAAGTGAATACGTATATAAAAACCTATCAAATAAATAAAATAATATCAAAATAAATTAGAATAATAAAGATTGGAAGACCAATTTAAAATGGGATGTCGCTAATAAAACTATAACAAATTAATAAATATAAATAAAAACCTATAGAATAAATAAATAAAACAATATAAAATAAATTAGAACGTATCTAAAGCAGTCACTTAAAAAAGTCAACTGGGAGTTGGACATTGAGATGTCTACCTAGTGTCTGCGTTGAGCTCCTTTGTCTTCTTGCCCTCCAGGGAGGCCAGGTGCTGCTCCAAAGCCTCCAGGAGGCTGCTGGGGGCCTGGGGAGCAGAAACACAGTCAGTCGGCATCTTAACTTTCTCTCTTATAGTCACTGAACACACACACACACACACACACACACACACAGCAGCACCCAGAGTTAGTCGGGCTCACAGGAAGGTAACCGAGTGCATCAGGCTCCAGGAATAGCCATGGCAACATGCAGCAAGCACTCACACCGTTAGCTAGCAGGAGACTCAAAGGAGAGAGAGAGAGAACAAAGGAGGAGGCTGGAAAACAAAGGGCAAGGGGAACAAATGTGAAGAACGCCTTCTTCACGCGAGCAGAGGGCGATAGGTTAGCAGTTTCCGCCATTTCATTTCACCCATTCAACATCCTTTTGTGTTCTTGCTTATCAGGGAGTTTCCCTCGTGCGTCTCAACTCCAGTTTAACCCAATCTCGTTGACACGGGGAAAACAAATAAACTCCTTTTCCTGACGTTACCAAGCTCTTTCGTGTAAGAAGGCTTCAGGGAGCTGCTTTCAACTTGAGCTCAACCATTCTGGAGTACAACTTAAGTGGACTGTTGCTACGCTACACCGTGAAACACAACTCGGCTGCGAGTTTTGACACCAAATGTCTTCAGTTAATGCTTCGAGAAACCACGGGAGACAGGAGAGCACAATCGAGATCACACACACACACACACACACACACACACACACACACACACACACACACACACACACACACACACACACACACACACACACACACACACACACACACACACACACACACACACACACACACACACACACACACACACACACACACACACACACACACACACACACACACACACACACACACACAGAGTTGTTAAACGACCCAGCAGAAGAAAAAGAAGCCATCTTTTACTCTCAGTGTGTGAATGGGTGAAAAGAGGACCCGGTCAATATTAGCTTTGACACAAACACACACTCAGTAGGGTTTTCCTTTTGACATGGTGTGCATCTTTTCATCCAAAGACCTTTAGAGATAACTTTGGAATAAAAAATTAGCAATTAGAGAATCCCCCTTTCTTCTCTCCCGTGTTTCCTTTCTTTACAATACTGACACGGTAACGCTCCGGTCATTCTCTCCGCCATGCATGTTGACGCAATGATGTTGTGCATGACAAATAGAAAGTAAGCAATATCTCGGGGGGGTGAAGCCTCATTTTATATTCATGAGGTTTCATGGACTTTTTTTTGTGTGTGTGTGTGTGTGTGTGTGTGTGTGTGTGTGTGAGCTACAAGCAAGCCACCTGAGGCCAACACACACGTATTGTACTCCCATCGCCCGCACAGGAAAGGAAAAACAAGCATGCCTGCAAGTCTATGGGGTAAATGTGTGTATTATTGCAAACACACACGAGCATACAGGGTGTTCATGCAGGGGGGGGTAAGCAGTACAGTATGCAACCCACCACCTACAATGTGTGATCCTTTTGTTTTCTGCGACAGGCGGGGGGGTTGGGGAGAAGAGAAACGTCCATTTTAACGACCACAGTGACACCCACACTCATCCACGTGCGGTTAACTGTCCATCTGTACACTGTAATGCCTCCTAGTAAGGCCAGACCAAGGTCATGTTGCACTGAGGCGGTGTACAGTTACTGCGGGTAGAGATTTCCTGAGGCAGAATAGCTCCAACTTTATAATATAAGTATGTGCTAAAGTAGCTGTAGTTTAGTGACCTGTAACTTTCTTTCTGGCACAAAGTCTAATTCGACTAGTGTTGCTGCAGCACAGCAGAAAACAACGAAGAAGAAACTTGTTGAACCCTTCGTTCACGTTAGCCTAGCAGTATTAACTTTATTTTTTAATGTACAGCTCGTGCAATACTTCCTTTTTACCCCATCTCCATTTTAACCTACAGTAAGCCTCAGTTACCCATAACACCCGGTTTTAAGAGGGTTCACAGATGTTCCCGCGTGTCTTCTGGAAAATCACACATTTCCAGTAAAATGTTGGTATCTGGTCGAAAGAAAATGTAAATAGTCAAAACCCCAGCAATTTTAATTTACAATAATAGAAAAAGGATAAAAAAAACTTCACATTTACGGCGCGTCCACACGGCGGCGTGCGTCGAAGCTCCACAGTTCTGTCTATCCACTTTGAAGGGGGCGACGTCACGCTTTGCCGAACTGCATCGTGGTTCCGTCGCTTCGCGTTGCTCGCTTCAAAAGTTGAGCAATGTTCAACTTTTGAAGCTTCGACGGAAGCGTCAGCCAATCGAATCATATGCCAGTACAAGCTCTAGCCGATCAAACCGCGTGCTTGTGTGTCCGGGGCGGCAGCCTCATGCGATTGGTTGTTGGTGGAGTTTCAGACACGCCCACCGGCAAGCTTCAACGTGTGGACGCCGCGTTAATGATAATGTTCTGGTTTTATATCATTGTAAAAGGAATATGTTTGAATTAGAATGACTTTGTTTTTGGACTATTGGCAAAACAAGACTTTTAGACTCGTTACCAAGGTGATATTTAACAAACAAATCCTTGGTTGCAGCCTTATTGTTAAACACACATCATTTCAACACTAAATCTGATCCACCAATGACAGTCCTTGGTATCAGGCTGATTTTAAAACCCCTCAGACCTCAGCCTGAACAGCTGAAGGGAAATCTATTGCCTCCCTTCAGACCTTCCATAAAACACTAGAAGGCTGAAAACCTCACTTGAAGTATCTTCAATTAATTCACAATAAGATAAAAAAAAGGCAATTATAAAAACAGAACTTGACGATGAAAAGCAGAAATCACGGAGTCTATTCCCTCGTAGCCATTCGCTCTTGTTCTCGTCGCCCCTTTGTTGTTGCAACTATCATTATTTCTGTATAACCAAGGCCTGAGCTCACAGTGATGAACCCAGCAGGGGGTCTGCTGAGGGCGCGCTGTTTAAGAAGCCCTTTGTGGGAATCTAGAATTAGTATTAAGAGGCGGGCGAAAGAGAAAGCAAGAAATCAATCCAACCAGGGAGGGAGTTGTTTAGTTTCAAATCGGGTTTGACGAGATGTTTGTGTGAAATACAAAATGGGAAAATGAGCGGCGAGAGGGGAGAACAGTGTGGAGGTGAAATGAGGTGAGGGAGCACATGGAGTGTTAGAGGAAAACGGCAAATAAGGAGAAGAGGATGAGGAGAAGAGGAAGGTGAGATGTATACTGACCTGTGAGAGATCTGGGATGTCACCCTGATCTATTCCAACTTGCTGTCGTGAAAAACAAACAAATTAACAAAATAAAAAAAGGGGAGAAAAAGGTAGGTGGGATAAAAGGTGGAAGAAAAAATATAGGAAAAAGCAGGGTCCATTTGTAAAAAAATAAATAAGATGAGAAATAGAAATCATTACTTCATGCGGTGGCAGTGTCAACATAAACGACAACAGAAATAAACAAGAAAACGCTTTTGCCACATTTGGATTGGACCGACCCAACGCTCACAGTGAAAGACAATGATGATTGGACAGTGATACATGTGTCTGACCAATGAGGAAGCGATGACTCATGACATGACACCGACTACATTTAAAAAGGGGACAGCTACGCCAAAATCGTCCCCATGAAAAACTCAGACAGGCGACATTTGTTTGACTTTTCAGGACACAGATAGAGAACATTACGTCCCGGGGGTTTTAAAACATGTTGTTAAACACGCCTTTATCTGTGGCAGGAAATGTGAATTTTTGTTGATTCAAATGCATTCCCACCTCTGAACAAACACCACCTGCTTTTAAACATTGTTTACTTAAAGGTGGGGTAGGTAAGAACGGAGAAACCAGCTCGAGTGCGCTAGAATTTCAGACTTCCTCACAGAGCCCCTCCTCCAACACACACGAACGCGCACATGACCAATGAGGGCACGAGATGAGTGTGTGCCCAGATGGAAGGCTGACAGGCAGGTAGGCCATCCAGTTACTTTAGCCGGGCCAGATGATTGGTCGAGCTTTTTACAGCGCCATGGCTTCCACAGTGACATTTTTTTTAATGGATTTGTTGTCAAAGCACTTCAGATATTCATTGCTATCGGGACGTTAAGAGCATTCCATGGAATATGACAAGAAGTGTTTCTGAAGTGAATTACCTACCCCACCTTTAAGATTTAAAAAAATGTGAAAAAAAAATATTTTAACTAAAAGTAATAGCTCAGATTCTCAATTAATACCGTGAATTGTATCATTGGTTCCGACCCATTTACCACGTTGAGAGTTTAATCGACTCAAAGTTATATTTCAAGTTCATGTAACCTTGCATGATAACATTTAGTTCTGCATTGTGGCAAACAGTGAAAAGGCCAACCTGTTTGTGTGCAAAGTTAACTGAGAAAGCTGTCCTCTTATGGACATTATATATACACTATGAAGATTACACTGACTTGGCAAAGAGGAAGTCCTTTGAGTTCACGAAGGTGGGTTTTTTAACCCCTTCCTGCCACATGAAGTACTTTATTAGATTGACAGAGTGATGATTAGAAAAGCCTTTAAGACGTGTCGGAGCTCCTCATTATAAGTTGAAACGCTAAATGGAAGTGTTGTTTTAATTAATCACTGTTGTGTTTCTGTCAAATAACCTTATTTTCCCTGAGCTCCTTAAAATGTAATTATAAATACCATCTATTTGAATGTACATTCATGTAAACCACCATGTGTGTGTGTGTGTGTGTGTGTGTGTGTGTGTGTGTGTGTGTGTGTGTGTGTGTAGCTGATTCTGTCTGTTTCAAGCCTGCTGAAACAGGGAAGAGAGAGGGGCACGGGAGGAGAGAAAGAGAGAGAGAGAGAGGG